>NC_132990.1:44802500-44970000 GCF_048564905.1 Vicugna pacos
GAAGGCATGGCTTCCTGAAATAAATGAGAGGCAAGCGGGAATTCCAGATCACTTCTGATTCTGGATTAGATAATTAAAAATTTTGTTATTTTCTATCAAAATACAACAGTATATATTTTGTCAAAGAATTTTTAAAAATCTCACTTATTGTAAGCTTTTAGCAAGTTTTTATTTCAATGGCCATTACTCTGTGAAATTTAAATTTCACATAATTGATTAGTAAGCTATATTATGGAGATCTGTCTCATTACTTGGGACCACCCATTTGACTTTGATTTCTTCCTGTACAGTTCACATTATCTTGATTTCCTCCGTAATTTTAAATAGTATCCCCTGAAGAGGCAGTACCTCCCAGTTAAAGGAAGTGCGTTCTCGGTAGCCCCCTTCACTGTCGACTGTTTTAATTCTAGATCTTTTCTCTGGGCTACTGCCCAACCGGAGAGTGGCTGGCAGTGGGGATGGAGAACAGCAACGTGGAGGTGCTGCACGTCACCAAGCCCGACAAGTATCAGCTGCATCTCCACGAGAGCTGCGTGCTGTCGCTCAAGTTCGCACACTGCGGTAAGCCGGCCCCTTGTGTCCATCAGCCAGGACCACTCAGTCACCCGCCTTCCTGCTGACTCATTTCAAGTCAGGGCCTCTCCTTCATTGATGTGTACCTATTCAGCATTATATTACTTCCTCACACATGCCCACTTCCCTGATGCCATGCAATTTTCTGGCATTTATCCATTTTATCCTTGTCATAAGTATAAATGATTCATTAAATTTAGGAGAGTGGGCTTTATTTTTCCTTAAAACTCTTATTTGTTGCAAATTAGACAAGTTTCCTGTGTACCATTTGATGTTCTACAAAGCAAATCTCAGGACCCTGACAAAGTAACAAACACTGCCTTTTTCGAAACCCTCTTCCTGTAGGCAAATGGTTTGTAAGCACGGGGAAGGACAACCTTCTGAACGCCTGGAGAACACCTTACGGGGCCAGTATATTCCAGGTAACACTTTGCTTGCTTGCCTTCACTCACTGTGTGCTCACTGCGTGGTTCTCTGCATTCTCACAGGTTAGTAATGGACACAGGTGTGTCCCAGCTAGGCCGTGGGTGCTAGTGTCACTCCCATGGCTCAGAGAGGAACCCTGTGCCTGCGGGAGGCTAGGCTCGCAGCCGCAGCTGCGGAGCCGGGAGTCACATCTGCTGTTCTCTGAGCCCAGAGCCAGGGTGCCGTCTATGCCCATTGCACTAACTGGCCCTTCGTGGTCCCTTTTTCCAACGTCGTGGCATCTGTGACATTTATTCATTTATTTTTGCATCATAGCTTTCAAAACTTTTGTGTTTAAAATTTGAGCGTTTTGCTTACTCATTAGTATTATTTCTGGCTTTTCCTCCCAAAAGAGTGCTAAGGAAAAGTCCAGTAAACCTTGATCGATTTTATAAACTTTTCGTCTTATTAACTCAGCGGTATTCTGTGTAGTTTGTGAAATTATTTGTAGGAAAACCACATTGTAGGCATGATACACATACACTCGCTTCTCCCTTTTGCTAGTGTGTGAGAATTTCGTAGGCCAGTTAAAGATTTCCTATTTAACCTTCTATATTTAGGATGTTATTATCGAGGTGGTGGTCTTTTCTTAGGAATAACATAACAGATCTGCAGTTTTCTTGACCAGGTGTTACTAAGTCATCATCAAGTAGCTTAATTTAGTTGAATCTAAAACTGCTTCTATTGAGTGAGAGTACTGTGCAGGATAGTAAATAGGACAAACATAGCTGATTCTTGTGGTCATGAAGTTGGTAATGCAGTGCAGTGTTTTTCATATTATGGATCACAATCTTTTAAGTGGTCCCCACCAGCACTTTTTTTTAAGAAAAATGAAACAAAAAATATTAGAGTGTGTCTTTTGTGGTAAGTGTGAGTTTGATATCTCCTGTCTGCTGGTTTGTGCAGTAAAATGTGTTTATTACACGTTGTGATCAAAAAGTTTGAGAAACACTGGTAGTAGGTTAGCATCTGCATGTCAAACATTTATTTTTTAACTGTTCAAAGTCCTGGGGTTTGTTCGTTTGTTTGTGTAGCGCAGTTTAGTTAAAAGTTAACTGGGAACCTGTGCAGTCGGCGTAGTTGGACATGATATTTGGAACTCTTCACAGTGGTACATTTTTCTTTCTATTTTTTTTTCTTCCTAACTATTGAACCCTCCCCCACTTGCAAATTTATATTCTGTTTTTACACAGGAAAAAACTAGGCTTTATATTAAAAATATTTTTACATCCCCTATCTCAAAAAATGTAGTGTTTTCAGTGCCGTTTCCCATTATTACCTCATCTGAACTCTGAGGCCACCCTCTGAGGTGGCACAGGTAAGATGTCTTTACCTCATTACCTTTTTAAGGAAACCGAGGCTCAGACAGGTGACTAGTGACTCGTGTTCTGCAGCTCTATCTAAATCCAAACCATCTGAGTGATGTTGAGGGTTTTCATCCTAAGAACCCTCAGCTCTTAGCTGGAGACCAGGATTTGAAGTAGAGCCTTCTTTTTTCATCAGCAGAGGGGCTCGTACCACAGACCTGACCTGCCTGGCACCCGGGGTCCCCTAGGAATGCACCTGGCCCCACTGTTTTAAGGAAGCACCTTAAAGGGACTTAAGGGACTGCCTTTCCTCGCTTGGGCTTGTGGTCAGCGGCATGGGTTATGCTTCTGTTTGCTCCCAGTCCTCCAGCCCTGCCTCTCAGTATTGGTGGAGTTTTCTTTCGGTCTTTAACACATTTGTTTGTGTGCTTCTTTCCTAGTCCAAAGAATCCTCTTCGGTGCTTAGCTGTGACATTTCTGTGGATGACAAGTACATTGTCACTGGCTCTGGGGACAAGAAGGCCACGGTTTATGAAGTTATTTATTAAGGACAAATCTTCACACGAGCTGGACTCCTCCTCCTTGTAGCACTTTGTTCTGTCATCCTTTTGTTCTCCCGCATCTAAAACCAAGGATTTCAGATCCTCACTGCAGTTGTGGATTTCAGCCCCGCCCCACCCCCCACTTCCCTGCTATTGAATTGTGAATACTCATTAAGAACCTGTGATACCAAATCTTCAGCTGTCTACTTGGAAGAACATGGAATAACCATACTTAACAGTGAAAGGAATCTTTAATTATGTATTATATCTGTAATATATTTATTTTGTTTAAAGAAGGCTTTCTAACAATGACTGACTAAATAAAGCTGTCTGCTCCTGCATTGATAATGAAGATGCGTTGTATTTGATACCGCTCCCCCCCCTTTTGTCAAAGGAGGGGAAAGGAAGGTTTAAAATAACTGATTAAAAATGTCACTAAATGTAGACTAATGACTGTATAGAGATGTGAAATGTATAATTACACATGGAAGCAATATGTTGCTGTGTTGTTAGATTTTCTTGTTTTCGTTTTCTACTTATTTTAAGGATGTTTGGAACTTTGAACAGTTAGAACATGACAGACCATGTCATATTCATTTGAGTCTATTTGGACAACCTTAACCGAAATATCTATAGCTTTAGATTATATTCGATAAAAGTAATTAGACCTTTTTTTTTCTTTTTTTGACTTGTTGACAAGTGTCTTTGTAATATGTTTTTAATTCATTTTTTTATTGTATTATAGACAGATGAACAAATTAAATTTGGCCTCAAAGAGAGAACTTAATCCCTCCTGGATATTTTTGCCACATTTCTTTGCAAAGGGAGATGTATGTCTTTGGGCAGTTTTGTCATTACGAGAAATTATGGGCTATTTTTTGGCGTGTTCTTTGGGAACTGCACAGATTCAGGGGAGGATTCCCCTCACTGTGAAAGTCAAGTCTTTTACAAGATAAAGACCAGCAGAGGAGAACTTGCAGGGACCTCCCTCTGAAAATCAGAAAGAATGGACTCTCACCTGGGGTGAGGACCCGCTTTCTTCACCTCCCTTCTTTCCATGTCTTAGTTGGATGTCCCTGAAATGGACACAGGCTTTGCCACTGTGCCAGAAACATTGTGTTATCTTTTATGTTGTTGTTGTTGCTGTTAAACTATGATATGTGACTCCTTTTTTTTTTATTATTATTATTTTTTGTTTGAATGCTTTAAAAAATCTTTTAAGTCTGTGGATCTGCTGATGTACAGTGCCTTTGCTGCTATGGATCAAAATCAAGAGAACTGTGTAGATAAACTTTATTGTGTAAGTAGAAAATTACTTAATTTCATACTAGAAATGGATGGACGCTGCAAGTTGACATGGGCTGTCCGTTGCCGTTCCTAATGTGGTAGCAGAAGAAACAAATGGTGTCTTAAGTGCTTAGTGTTTGATGTCATTAACAGTTTCGTAAAACTCTACAGTGTAGAAAGATTTTGATACTAAACTGTGCATTGTACATAGTTCTAATGCATTGTATTGACCACCAGTACTTCTATAATGGTAGATTTGTTTGTGCATTCAGACTTTTAAGCATTAAACATAAATAACTTCTAGTATGCTTATTTCTAATTCTTTGTTTTGCTGGCTTTATTTTTTTTATCTTTGACCATGCCATCCTATATATTAAAAATTACATGAAATATTCATGGGAGGTTGTGTTAAAAGTTACATGAACTTTTTCACTGTTGCTATTTAAATTTTGTTTTTATTTTCACTGGAGAAGAGCTAGAAGGGAGAGTGGATAGAGGTTATCAATGACAGTTTACACCAAATACTCATTCAGTGCCTCTTCACTTCGTAAAAATACCATCTATCCAAAAGTTGTGTTACTCAAAGCCTTGAGGCTTTGGAGCTGTGCTGTTCAGTATGGTTACCACTAGCTGTTTGTGGCTATTTGAATTTAACTTTGAGTAAAATTAAAAATTCGGCTTATCCGTCATAGTAACTACATTTCAAATGTTGAGTTAGCCACATGTGGCTAATGGCTACCATGTTGGACTGTATTAATTTATAGAACATTTCCATCATCACAGAAAGGTCTGTGGCACCAGCACTGCTTTAGAGTTGGCCCACGCATACCATGTCCAGCCTTTGGGGTTTGGGAAACATTTCCACTGTCATACACTGAAGTTTTCGAAAGCATGAGGTTCCCCGGGGCTGCTACTGTTGGGTGTGTGCACCTTTGGGGTAAAGCAGTGCTTAAGGACTCTAAACTTCTGGGACTCTGAAACCTGACATTTTATGGATCCACTGGGTAGGAAGAAGGCTGGGGTTGGGAGCGCCATGGTGGTCTGAAGTGTCTCAGCGATCAGCAGTGAGAGGTAGTGACTCTCGGTGCAAAGAGTCCAGCAGTGTTCACCAAGGTGGGGCAGAAAGCAGCACTCCCAAGTGGGAGGGGGTGAGTTCCGCACCATCAGGTGGTGGCATTTTTAAAGTACTCTTAGCTTAATTAATTCCTGTTTATCCGTATTAAAATTCCTCAAAATACAATAGAGATTTGGAGTAACAGAAAAATCATTTTGGCTCAAAGAGTATGACCCTTGCATACCATGTTGACACTTGTAGAAGAAAGTGCCCTCCTCAAGGAGTTAAAATCTCATTTGGTCCCTGATCAAGTCTGTGATGCCCTTTAGTTTTCTTTAGAGAGATCCAAAACGGTGGATTAAAAGTGGATTTTTACTGGATTAAAAACTGAGATGAATGCATTAAAAAGTCTAGCTTTTTAAAATAAGGGGGGAGGATATAACTCAAGTGGTATAGTGCATGATGCACAAGGTCCTGAGTTCAATCCCCAGCACCTCCTCTAAAAATAAGTAAATAGACCTAATTACCTCTCCCCCCACCAAAAAATTTTTTTTTAATTAAAATAAATGGGCATTGATATCCTATCATTGCTGAGCTTTTATCTGATCAGATTTTTATGTCTAATATAAGTCTTAGGCCTGGATTAAAATACACAGCATTCTTGATGTTGCTGATGTTTTAATTAATACTTGGTTTACCGTAGTTTTTACTCCCAAGTATGGCCTTGCAGAGTCTGAAGAACGACAAAGGTAGAATCACATTGAACCAGGGAGAACTTGGCATCAGTGAAAGCACAGAGTGGTGTAGGACCAGAGGATGGACATACGCAGAACTACCAAGAAATAGAAACCCATATTGAAGACCTTCCTAAGGCTGGCAGATCACATGTAAAGTGACAAACTCTAACATCTTTAGGTTTCTACAGACACACACCTCACCTATGGGGCACTACTCCCTGGCTTCTTGTCCACTGAGCTGCAAAAGATCCATCTCGTCCTGGAACGGCGTGCTTTGAGGCTTTAACCGCAGCCCTGTAACACCTGCAGGTGGCTGCAGTGCCGCAGCCATGGGATATCCAGAAACTCGGTTTCAAGCCATCTGACATGGCCGTGAAATCCTGGGACCCGCAGTCAAGAGCAGGAGAAATTGATGCCCCACAGTCGGAAGGCAGCATTCTGGATAGAGGCGCAGTACACCAGCGAGATTTTGAGCAACCAGACCATCAGCGATACCCTCTTCTGTCAACACAACCACAGTTCTGGTGTCCTCAGTTGGCCATTCTTGTACTGGCATTTGTATAGCTCAGAATGCATAACATGAGGGATTTGTCAGCTGGTATTTTGGGGCAGTTGTAAGGAAATGCGTACTGGAATTCCTTGCCCAGCATTAAGTAAGCAATTACAAAATTATACTGATGTTGGTACCAAAAGGAGTTCTTCTGACATCCTTGGATGTTCATTTCTGTCGCTGCCCAGCTCCTGGGCACCGTGTAGAGCGGCGTTCAGCAACGAGCCCTGGGTCTTGCCGCCTTCAGTTTCCCACTGGGGCGTCAGCGGCTCGCAACCAGCCCTGTTCTGAGCTAATTGCATTTATTTACCTTTCAGTTCAAACTCTGTTCAGAACTGACAATGGAAATAGCTTATTTTTGACAACCCAAGCACATCAGAAAACCTCTCATGTGTTAGAACATTTTAACACCAATGCTGCCTTGGTGGTAGGAACTAAATTTTGTTGTAAGCTACTGTTAACATTTTATTTTAGTCTTTGGGTTGTTGGCAGCAAGCGACAGAATTTTTTGGGTCCCAGATAGGAATTAGCAGGGGAGCTGGGCTCTCGTTTACGTCTCCCCAGGGAGAGAAATTCTCAGCTGGGAGCTTAGGTATTTGGCCTACAGGGAAGGAGAATTCCCACAGGGCTGCCTTTAGACCAGAGGAGACCCACAAGCGCAGTGTTTTCACAGAAGTTCTGTCTGATCTCACAGCAGGCCTAGGCAGGCTGGATGCTAGAATACTGAATTTACACAAAAGAGCACAAAGCATCAGAGGAGAAGAGTGATTTTCCCAAACACTCTGTCTCCCAGGGAAGACAAGTCGGCCTGAGCCCCAAGGCTCCGGACCTGCAGTTGGAATTCTGTCTGCTTAGCGTGAAAGATAGGAAGAAAACTGGAGAGGGAGTGTCCATATACTTAAACCTTGCTCTTTGCCCTTCAGTTTCACACAGGTTAACTGGCTTGGAGACTTCTGCATCTCAGCAGCTCTTGAAAACTCCTTAAATCAATCACAGGTTGCCTTTTGAGATCCTGTGGTGTGAGTACTTACTGTGCACAAGGCAAAGACCCACCGTGGGCTAAGAGACGTCCCCACGTCCAACCCTGGGGTCTTACTGCCTCAGGCAGGGAGCCTCCCCTATTAACTTGACATTGTCATTTGATGAGAACATTCAGAACTAACAAGTCTTCTGTTATTTTGGAAGAAGACTGAAACTCACATAAATGTCATGCTTTATTTGACTTGAGGGCAACAAATAAACACACACTGAAAGGTACACTTGAGGTGTTTGGGTTTTGAGAATTTGGGCAGCAGATTTCTGAACTCTAAGGTGGAGCCCAAACTAATGCCCAAATGGTTTCTAGTGGCCTAGGATTTCTCCCCAGACCTAGGTGGTAGTTGGCCACTTCTCAATCTTTAATAAATGCCTCCACAGCCTCTCCTAAAAGAAGCTACTCTAGGTGGTACCTTGGCCACGTCTTGTGTCGTGTGGTGTTGAGCCAACCTAGATATTTTTGTTCTTTCAGGAGGCTGGAAAGTAGCCGGAGAATGTTAGTGGTGGAAACTAAGTCAAAGAAAACTGTCAGGCCGAGGACATGCCTTTCTTCCTTGTGGGCCATCGACACGCAGACAAGACACACCATCAGGAACCACCATGAGGGTTGGAGTGAGACCCCCCAACCCCCAGGCATCGAGCAGAGCAAAATATTCCTTAGGACAATTTCCCAATGTTTGAAGAACTTCTGTCAGATGCCTCTTCATCCCAAAGAGTTTAGCTCAAACAAATACTATTCACCTCAATGTCTATTGGGTCAAGTCTTAGCATCATGCATCCAACTCAGAGAAGGAAGCCTGGTGCTGCTGAGAACAAAGCACCATCCCCGAAGCTTGTTCGTCTTAACCAGATGAAGGAAAACAAGACTTCCTGGATTAATTGAAGAAATCACCAATTAAGCTTTGTTCTTCAATCTCCCGCAGATACTCATCGCCCCTTTAATTTTTCTTCCAAGTAGACCATCAGTGTTAGTGAAATGTGATTTCAGGTTTTATGGCTGAGTGCGGAAGTTCAAAGTTATGGTTTCTATGCTGATGATCAGTCAAGCCCACTGCACGCACATCTTGGGCCTCAGTTTTTGTGTGAACAGGAACAGCCTCCTGGGCGCAAGATGGTGGTTGAGACAGTTACTCTGAGGACAAAGGCCTTGATTCAGACACTCGTTCCTGAGTGTCCTACATCTGGGTATATATCCAAAGGGAATGAAATCACTATCTTGGTCTTAAAAACCAAGCATAAAGTGCCCCTAATGAGAATTTTAGTGGTGCTCCCTAAAGTGAAGGACTTAGCTCCAGTCCCCGAGTTGTGTAAGACAGGGGTCCAGTTTCATTGTTTTGCATGTGAGAATCCAGTTTTTCTAACACTATTTATGGAAAAGATTATCTTTTCCTCATTGTCTATTTTTAGGACTCTTGTCAAATACCAGTTTGCCATATACATACACATACACAGGCAGGGATTCATTTCTGGGCTTTCAGTTCTGTTCCACTGGTCTGTGTCTGTGTTATGCCAGGACCATACTGCTTTGATTCCTATAGCTTTGTGGGATTGTTTGAAATCAGGGAGCATGACATTTCCCACTTTATTATTCTTCCCCGAGGTTGCATTGGCTATTCAGGGTCTTTGTAGTTCCATACAAATTTTAACATTGCCTTTTCTATTTCTTTGAAAAATGCGTTGACTCTGTAGGTGACTTTGGATAGAATGAATAGTTGAATAATATTTTTCTGATCTGTGAACACAAGATGTCTTTCTATTTATTTGTGTCCTCTTCAGTTTCTTTCGATATAGTTTTCAGTGTAGAGATCTTTCACCTTCTTGATTAAATTTGGTCCTAAGTATTTTATTGTTTGTTGATTACATCCCACCCAGCAGCACTCCATAATCCAACATGTTAATATTTCTGGAGCAAAACATGAATATTCATACTGGGTGAAGTAGGTGATGACTATAAATTTCTACAGCTCATTTTGGGGCAGTTTTGCCCCAAATGCGTTAAGGAAAAACTTCTGGTATTCTTCAAATTTTCCATGTCGGAATTGGAAATAAGGGATTTGTGGACGTGTACTCCTGGAGTCCCCATTTTGCAGATTACGAATCAGATTCACAGAGGTCAAGTGACTTGAATAACAGCAACTTGCTCTGTCTGACCCCAGAGCCAGTGTCCTTCGCCTCTCCCTGCTGTCAGCGTGTCAGTAATGGAACAAGGTTGCCCAGGTGTTCCTTTGGCCCTCTCTCTTCTATTGCTCTGTTTCATTCTCATATGCTATTTCCATATCTTCTGCATCTCTTCTAATCATCTACTGAAAATTACTCTCATGCTCAAGCAAAATTCCATACTTTTTCTTTAAGAAGAAAAAATCAGGACTTGGGCTTTGCTATCATGTCCTCAGCCCTGAGAATCTTGCTTCTTGATCTGATGCAATTTTCGGTTAGATTAAAAGTCTGATCTCTAGACAAGAGGCATTGTTAAAAGCAATACACTTTGATGGTAACAAAAACATCAGCAAAAAACATGTAGCATCAAAAATATCTTTCTAACAATTTTCTGATTGGAAATGTCCTAATCCATGCTTTGTTTTGTTTTTCTCTTCCAAACTTCAAATGTGCTTAGCTTTTTAGCTTTTTTTTTTCCCCATGTACTCTTTTGATAAAATACTGTGTTTTGCTTTGGCCTTGTTTTTGTTTTGTTTTACTTTGTTTAAAAGCACTTTGTAGCATGGACAGGAGTCTTGTTTGAAAGACGGGTCACACGGGAAGATTTTCTTTGATTGCTAGTGTGCGTCTTGATTCACAACCTCATAAAGACTCAACCATGGTGGTTAAAACAAAATTGTTTACAGGCACGTTAAAATTGCGCCGAGATAACAGAAGGCCCAGCTCACAGGCTAGACTGAGCTGCAAGGCAAAGGACAGAGGTTGCCTGAAATCCTGGGAGCCACTATTCTGGGCCCACAAAGGTATCGTGATCTAATGGTCCAGTATGGGGACAGTTTGATTACATAACCTGAGCGCTTAACACCACACACCTGTATTAAACAGGTTGATTCTCTCCACCGCCAAGGAAGGAACTCAGGGAATTCAAAGCGGTGACTTTGCTGAGTTTTAATTAAGATCACATCACAGAACTTGGACCAGTTAAGTTACTGTCTGAATTGCTATCTTGTGAAAAAACAAGGACAGCCAGAACCAGTGCAGGGACACGTAGCCATTTAGACGGTGCATAATAGGTTCCCTGAGGAGAGTTGGGCAGCTCTGTGTGTTTTAAGGGTCATCTTTTAAGGATGTTGCAAAATTATAATCCTGTTCATCTGTGATCCCTGGAAAATATTTCCTGAAATCTCTAGCCGTCCGGGGAGGTATCACTCTGTCCGGAATTGGACACTGACGCCGTGCTCAAGTCACCCTCCCTTTGGAGATAAGGATGGTACACGATGCCAGTGGCCAGCCTAGCAGGGAGCAGTAAATGTTAGCTCTTCCCCTGATTAACCCAACAACCCCCCACACTGTTAGATAAGACAGCATTTCCAGTAGATATTTGCTCTCTGGGCCATTATAGGACTAAAATGTGTATAGAAGTTACCATATAAAATGTGGCAATAAAAAGGAAACTTTGCACAACTTTTTACAATGCAGGTCGAGGAAACTTTTTTAAAAGAAAAATTTTTATTCCAATGTTTTCTAAGACATAATCTTAGTGTCCAAGCAAATAAACACTCTATCAGATGCATGTATCAATGGAAAAGCTTGCCATTTTTGCAGCATATCTTTATGAGAGAGATGTTTGTTTTTTAGCATTAGTGGCTCAAATTAAATTCTTTAAAACATTAACTTCACTGAAGCTGAGTTGTAAAAATCCTACACATGTATTTGCCATCGTGGAGAATTAGGAAAATCATTAGGTTTTATGATTAGGTTGGTAGATGATTGAGAACAAATCTGAGAAGAGTTAAATATACATTCATTTATTCAACAAATATTCATTACATAGCTACTCTATATTTTAAGGAACTGAGCTAGACACCAGGGATACAGAAATGCACAGAACAGAGATGGTCCCTGACCTTAGAGAGTTTAGGATAGAATTGGACTTCATGTAAGTAACGGAGTGATTACATCACAGTTGGATGCACAGGACACTAGAGGAGATCAGGACGCTATGGGACCACATGGAAGGAAATATAACCCAGACTTGTAGGGTCAGGGGAGGCTTCTAGAACGTAGAATCAGGACAGGCTTCCGGAATAAGTGATAACTAAGCCAAAACTTGAAGAATAAGGAAGGACTGGTCAGATTGGGAGTTTGTGGATATGCAAGAAAATTCAGTGCAGCGGGAAGAAGTGCTAACGCCCAGAGGTGACAGAGAGCAGGGAGACTCCAGCCACTTGGGAGCCCCTTGGTGTGGTGCTGGCTGGAGTGCAGGGGTGGGGGAAGGGGGACCTAATAACCAAGGGCAGATCGTGAGACCCTTGTGAGCCATGTAAGGATTTATGACACACTAAGGGCCCTGAGGATCTATAAAGTATTTAAAGCAGAGGAGTAGCATCGTCAGGTATTCATTTTGAGAGGATCAGTCAGGGATACATAAAGAATAGATTAGGAGGAGAATGGATTATAGGCAGGGACTGCTTAGGACACTATAGGAGCAACTCAGATGAGACCCAAGGCAGGCCTGAACACAGACAGTGACAGTGGGGATGCGGATGGGCCCTAGAGACCCTGAAGGGGTAGAATTGACCGGGACTAGGTAATTTGTTGCAGACTTAACTGGGGTTGTTGTTTGTCTGTTTTTCTGTTCTGTTAGCAAGCAGCAGAAAGGGTCCTTGAACTTACACAAAAAAGGGGTTTCTTGGAGGCTTTCAGGATAGGTCACAACGGCCTGGGGATTTAGAAAGCACAGAACTTCATCTCTCCAAGTCCTCAAAAGTCCAAGGGGCCATTGTTTCTATAGTGTGGCCATAAAATTTTGGGTTTTGATCACTTCCCTGGAATTCAGTCTCAGGAGAGAAAATCTGAGTGGGCCGGCTTAGACCCGGCCCCTACCCCCATTCCCCGCTGCTGTCCACCCATGCAGCCAGGGTCGGCGTGCTCTGGTACAGTGCGGCGGACAGGCAGAAGTTAGGAAGCTGGTAGGTGTATCACTGAATCTACTATAAGTTACTGTCCTGAGGTGGGCTTTCCTGCGTGTGAATGGAAGCGAAGAACTTACATTTATTACATGCTTACAGTATGCCTTACTCTGGAGAAGGTACCTGTATACCAAATACCTGAATATATAACATTCATATATTCATATATTACAAATGAAATCTCATTCTGATTTCAACTCTGTAAGATTTAAGAGGGCCGTTTAACATACAAGAACATGGAAGGCTGAGCAAATTTAAAGAACTTAGCCAAAATTGTATAGCAAGTAAGTAGTCAAGCCAGTTTTTAAACCCTGGCTCTTTGTGTCACCTCATCATTCTCAAAATTTTCACCCCAAGATGTTTTAAGGGTATGTATGGCATGACTTCCACTTACCCAGCATTGAATATATCATTCTTTTTGCATCTGCTCAAGCTTGAGTTTATGAACTCTGGTTTTATTTAAATCAAAATGTATACCATCAATTCTGCATATTCATAAAATCTGTCAATATAATTTGTAACCAAATCTATCCCAAGCAAAGTAAATTCCATACCTATATTGTCTCAGGTGTCCTTCCAGAGTTGGCTCTTCATAGGGAAGGGCAAGTATTCTTCTTCTCCAATATTCTGTTCTCCAACCACCCATTTCTTTTACAGTCATGATAGTTCACCAAGCAGCAGCTCTCCCAGCCACCATTCTTTCACTGCACAAGTGTTGATGGAGCACAGGCTCGGACAGTGTTTGGGACTAATGAGTGTATTCAAGGTTCCAGGAGCAACTCATTCCTGTGCCAAATATCACTCCAAATAGCTCCCACCCAAACCCCAACCTGCCGATTGAACACTGAAACACTGAGAGCCGTGCTTTTCCGTAAACCTGTACAGCAAATTTCTTCTGGTTTGCAGTCATCTGTTGATGAGCATATCATGGAAAACAGAATCAAGAGCTTTGTGAAATTCAAGCTCTATTATGTCTATTTCATCCCTCTGATCTACCAGGCCTGTCACTCTGTTTTAGAAGGAAATTAGATGGTTCTGACAAGACTGTTCTTCACAAAGCAATGTTGATTATTACCTAGTATTCTGTGATCGTATAGGTGTTTGCAAATTGATTTTTTGATGATTTGTTCTAGTATTTTCCAGGTATGAAAACTAAATTGACTACTCTATGATTTTCAGGGCTGTCCCTTTCTCAGCTTCAAATATATACTGTATCTCTACTTTTTTACTGTTTAGTGGCCTCACTGATCCCCGTTGAATTGTTAAAACTGCTTTTGTTAAACATCATTAGGCTTGCTTAAAAGTTATGTAAGGGCAAACCCTTAACGGAAATGATGACTTGAATATGTACAGGTTTGTTTTTTTTTTTTAATGAAAACACAGTAACAAAAAACTGAGATCTGGAATTTTTTACAAATTGGCAAACTCCTAAAGCTTTACTAAGCCACCCTCCGCAGCTTTAAGGTTGGCTCAAACAAAACTTAGACTTTATAAGGTTACCATGACAGGGGCATAACAGCAAGTCATGCTTAGTGAAATAGTTAAAGATGTTTAAGGAAATTGATTCAAATATTTCTTCCCCTTGGCAAGCTTGTTTTGTAAGAGACATACAAAGCTTACAGGATAATGTATACTTTTGAGATGTAAAGAGATTTGTTAATTAGTAGACATCTGATCCTGTCTAAGATGTCTGTTGAGACATTTGGTCCACAATGAAAGGTCCTTGGAATTTGATTCTGTCAAAAATGTCCTTGGGCATATTTGGCTCATGCCAAATCATCCTTGATATTTGGTCCTGTCAAAATATCCAAGCTTAGAAAATGTCCCTGGGTTCAAATACCCCATAATGTTTATTTATACTTTGATTTACAGGAATAATACATAAAAAATACTATCATGTTTTATTGGTCCAATAACTGTGTTCTGGCTGTATTGCCAGTAATAACCCTTCTTTCCTCCAAAGCATAGCTGGTAATGGCACATGGGGTTAGGTGGATGGGTCAGGGTTCAAATCTTGAGCAAGAGCAGGATTTACGTTAACTACATAAACTGAGGAAGAGTCCTAAGTTACAGAAATGCATAAGGGACAACAAGTCAGGGATGGGCTCTCACAATGAATGGTACGTTAATGTGTCACTGGGTATTTGGTTGGATGTGACTGGGTCATTCGAAAGGGCAGTTTTTTTTTTAATTGAGGTATAGTTGATTTACAATGTTGTGTTAGTTTCTGGTAGACAGCAAAGTGATTCAGTTACATATTTACATGTACGTATATATATTCTTTTTCATATTCTTTTCCATTATAGGTTATTGCAAGATACTGAACATAGTTCCCTGTGCTAGACAGTAAGTCCTAGTTATTTATCTATTTTATATATAGGAATGTACATGTCAGTCCCAAACTCAATAAGGGCAAAGTTTGAAAGGAGGAGCTTGGTCAAGCTGCTATGTAAAATGAGCAGAGAACATGCTGACAGAAACACTTTGCAGAGCAGTGAGCTTGCTGGGGAGGAGTGAGGGCGGGTGCAGCTCTCCCACCACACAGCTGTCGGGTGTTAAGAGCCACCATGAGGGGGACACTGGGCATCTAACTAACCCCACCACAACTATCCCATCGCCTGGGCTTAATGGGCGATGTTTCCCTTGAATCCATGCTCTATAGAGGTACCATCATGGTAGACCACAAGAAGTGTGTGCCACTTTTTGGAGAGGTTTTAGTGAGTGTGACTCTCACACTTACCTGCCAATCAGCGTGGACGACCATGCCCTCAGCTGGTGCCTACCTACAGTGGATCCTGCCCGGCCGAACCAAGTGTCGAATCCATAAGACATCAGTAAGGCTTCCCCTACCAGTATACCAGTGACCACTGGTCAGATGGTTACCAAAATAAAACAAAACAAAAACCTTTTCTTTTGTTGTTTGGCAATGCAACATCTTTATTTGAAAATTCTCAGTGGAATATGGCAGAAATAGTATACTCACAAAATGAAAAGCTAATGCTATATTATAATGGTTTTTGTCACCATTTCCATTTCTTTAACAGAGCTAGGAGTGAAAGGTCCCAGAGCTGTGAAGACAGAAGGATCTGCAATGCCCAATGTACAACTAGTTAGGATTTGGATAACGTTATAATCATTCAAGGTGGATAGAAAAATATCAGCACAATGGTGGTATTGAAGGGGAAATAAGGAAAACCGTGAACAGGTTAAAATGACACATAGAAGAACCAAGCATCACAGGTACTTTGAAGAACTCTCTGCAACCTGTAAGATGAAGAGGTCCTATTAATGCTACTAGAAAGAAACTCATTAAAGAAGCAAGTAATAGAATTCAAATCAGACATCAACCTCTAAACCCAACTTCATTGCATGGAATTGAAATTTCAAAGGAGTATAAAGTGACCAGATGCAGAGAACTGTTCATGCACAGTTCTGGTGCTTAAGATGAAAAAGAATTCTTATTCACACAACTTGTGACAGCATTCAATGTTTAAGTGCCAGTTCCACATTCAAGACGGCACCAACACAGGTCACTCAGTTATTTACTGTACACAGTGTGATATTGGGTTATACGATGTCATGAATTTATGCACTAACAATAAAAAGGTGAGAAGACACTTACAGATATACGTATATATGTACATATATAGGAGAAAATGTTTACACTTGCATAGGAAAGAAATCTTCAAGATTGCAAATGTGAATGTGATTTGATTACTTCTGCCAAATGCACAAGTAAAAGGATGCTTGTTTCACTTTTCACCATCACTCTGGAAAAAAAATACCTTCTTTGGGTCTAACACATGAATATGTGACAATGGAAAGTGACACCTGTAAGCGTGCATCCAGGTTGTTGGGACTTCCATTTGTACCTTTGGAAGATGTAAATGAAACTTTTAAGTACATTGTGGAGAAGGCAGAAGAAAATTTTGATGACCTAAGAAATTATGTTGGAGACTATGTGTTCATGGAAGGCATGGAGGAGGCAGAAGATCAGAAGCTCTGAGATTTCCACCAGAAACTGGGCCTGTTTTTACATCAGGGCTGAACCAAAGGACACATAATGCACTGGAAGGCAGGCATACCACATTTCAGAAGCTGATGGTAGTGCATCATCCTTCAATTTGGAGATATATTAAAGTGGTCACTCTCAAATATGGTCACCAACTTCACAACAGCATCAGAGTCACATAACTGAAACTGTTAGCAGATATAACAAATACAAAGCCAATGATCAGGTCGATATATACTCAGGAACAATTGCTATCAACCTGAACGTTACCCTGCCAGACATCATGATGAGGAAGAACAAGAATGTACGTGAAATCCATAATTCAACATCAATTATGATAAAAATGATGTAAATAAAATTTTAACAAAGTTAAATGTATTGTTTAATGAATCATGGACTAAATGTCTCATGGGATATTTTGGACAGGACCAAATGTCCCACCAGAAATTTGTTTAGCCCTCTAAAAAGAATAATCATTGATGGAGCTCAGTGTAACTGCTTTTTCCTGCCATTAAGATAATAGAACCACAGGTGAAAACTTCTAACTAACTTATTATGAAAATGTGGTCAGCAACCCACTGAGACTGTTACCCTGTGGAAATGATATAAAGATGACAGCTTCTGAGGTTGTAGTAAACTTGTTTATAGGAAAATCAGAGAACAGCTGTGAAAATTTCCTCCCCCAAAACATCTGGGGTAAAAACAAGGTGAATACACCTGGACGGGCTCCAGATAGAAAAATGATGGCGTTTTCTTCATCCCCTAGTTACTTTCTTGGCACCATCATAGGCTCATTGGTGTAGTTAGCTCTGGAGTCTCCAAGCAATAGTTCAGTAAAGAGAGCTTTGTGACTCCAAGGCAGACAGAACCATTTTTCAATTGCAGAAGCACTTAATTCTTTCTCACTTTAAGTGTGAAAGCCATTTGGGTGATAGCCCAGGCAGGGTATTGCAGACCGAGAGTGAAAAACTCTTGGCCTCTAAGAAGAAACAGTAGGGGAAAAAATTCAGTTACCATTTACTTAGTAGAGACCAAGAAAAAAAAAAAAAACATTGCATTTAGAAAAAAAGTGCTTTTGGCAGCCGTGCTTAAGACTCTCAAATTTGGAAGTTAAACATGGGAAAATGTTATAAACGAGTTGCACCATATTTGTCTATCACTCTCGTTTTGAAGTGGCAATCTGGGTGACTGGAAAGTATGAACACATCGCTATTCTGGTGCCGTGTGCTGAGAACGGCAAGTTGCAGAATGGAGCCTGCCTGTTGGGCTACTGCTTATAAATAGAAGGAATCTGGTTCATGCCACAGAGTGGGGGCTTCCGTTGGATTTTCTGCATGTGTGTGAAGGCAGCTAGGGCATATCTGACAGGACAGCTCAGCTGTCGTGAGCTGGCAAGTAGTGACAGAAGGGAGGAAGGGGCCAGCAAATAGCCGTTCTCTGAGCATTCTCCTTGCAGCGTCAGGATGTTCCCGGGGGCAGTAACCCTCACGCTTGGGCTAGGATGCGGGGGCTGGCTGGAGTGCCACAGAGGAGGCCGAGGGAGGTCTGGGCTGTCACAGAGCTCCAGAGATGCCCAAGGCTGGGCGGTGACGACTCATTCTCCCAGATGGCGGGCATGTACTTCCTCCTCCTCGTTTTTTGATGGTGGTGGTCATTTTACAAGACGATAGGCCTATAGAAATGTTCAGAGAATGATGACATGCTCATATTCAGGTAGGAACATAATGTCATCAGAAAAGAAAGAACAGTGTCTGCCGAGCAGGTTACTGCATTTGTACAGTTGTATTTAATTCCCGCAGGAGCCCAATTATGTAGGTGGCATTGGCCCAACTTAGAGGCGTGGAAATGGAGGTTCAGGGAAGTTGAAGTGATGGGCTCAAAGTCTATAACCAGTAAGTGGTGTGATTGGTCTACCCAATTTGACCTTAACAGCCTGTGATCAGCTGCTTCACCTTCTCCCCCATGAGGAAAGCATACCTGCGGGTGCACCGAGAGCCTGCTCATTCTAGGAGACCAGTGGGCCTTTGCCATGTAGCCCAGGGGATGACTCATGTCTTTGCACCTCTACAGAGGAGCAGTGGGGGCTGAGTGGCCAGCCACTCTCTGGCAATTCTGTCCCGAGGCCACATAGATTGACAACAGGCCTGCTTTACAGAAGGGATTATAAGCCATTTCAGTTTTCAGGCAGAGCAAAAGTCCGTATTCATTCCGGTGGGACCGTTGTCATCCAGCTGCCACCTGGGCCCCTGGAATAGGATCCAGCGGTCAGTGCTGGGATGGTGTAACCCTAAACACCCACCTGCAGAACTAACACCCTTCAGGCCCTGGGGACTTAACATCTCCATCCTCACACTTCGTCCTTAAAATAAGAAAGGTGACTCCATCCAAATGCCACGAAGACTAGCGGGCTGTACTACCGCTACTTCCATCAGAGACAAGCACTACTTTGGAGTGTGTGAAAAGATTTGAATGGCAGAAGCGCTTAGGTAAGAGAAAAGACAAATTAATTAACTTGTCAAATAATTTTCTCTGATCGCATGAGTGTGATGGAGTCTCATGTGATCAGATATCATTTCCCAGGAGTGCTGAACATCGACTTTCTTATTTCTCTTTCTGGTTCCAGAGATATTTACAAATTAGTGCAGTGTTCAGAGCACAGGCGCACAGAGTCTGAGGAACATTTTCTAAAATTAAATAAATCAAATTACTACTAAATCTGTATAGATGTAGGTCTAGATACAACAGAAGTGTTTTTCTTTACATTATTATATGGCTCTAGATATTGCTTTAAAAGATGGTGAAAATCATGATATGACAATTTCTATACTGAAATTAAAATATTCTACAACTTTTTGTGTTAACAGTAATCTGTTATACACAATACAAATGTTTGCTCATGTTATATAATGGAATTTTAGTAACAACTCCAGTTACTACTGCCTCATTGGGTGTTCTCCAAATAGAAATTAATAATTAAAAAAATCAGCTTACAGTTATGATATTTCAAGAAATGTGTCTATTTTAGCATTACTGTCAATACAATACAAAATATGTGAAAATGTTGATTATAACATCATTAGTGTTTTGCAGAAACAAAGGCAAGAAAAGCACATTTTATGGAATATATTTGTGAGTTAATGAGAGTGATTTTCCTTCTTATCAAACATCACTAGCCCATCAAAAAAACACTCAGACATGTACAATGTAATTAAATCCAGTCATCTTTGAGAGTTTGTTGACTTTCAGTCATATAAAAACCATAGCTTTTTGAATATATGTATACTCATGTATGACTGAAGCATTGTGCTGTACACCAGAAACTGACACAACATTGTAAACTGACTATATTTCAGTAAAAAAAGAAGAAAAACCATGGGTTTAAACAAGAATTTTTATTCTATCATTGTGAGGCTTGGAAAATCAAAAAATAGAATTGATTTTAGTTTTTAAGAGAAATTTCTGATTTTGATCTAGGCTGTCCATTCAGCTCCCTGGAAAAGGGATGGAGACAGGGACTCAAGTTTGTACTTCTGGCCAGGAATGAAGTCAGTGTACTTGGCTGGTGCACTCCCTGAGGCGTGTCTCTTGGAAATTAGTGTTTTCTTCAGGCTCCTAGGCTTGCCCCTCTCCAACACGTGTCTGCTGTCCCATATATAGTAAAATATAGACAAAATTAAACATGTTTAAGGGTGAGTTTCTTTTTTGTGTGTGGTATATTTTCTTCTGTCTTTTTTTTAAATTGAAGTATAGTTGATTTACAATGCATTTAGTTTCTGTTGTACAGCATAGTGATTCATTTATACATATATATATATATATCTTTTTCTTTTTCATTGTAGGTTATTACAAGCTATTGAATATAGTTCCCTGTGCTATACAGTAAGACCTTGTTGTTTATCTGTTTTATATATAGTAGTCAGTATCTGCTAATCCCAAACTCCCAATTTATCCCTCTACCCCCTAGTAACCATAAGTTTGTTTTCTATGTTTGTGAGTCTGTTTCTGTTTTGTAAATAAATTCATTTGTGTCTTTTTTTAAGATTCCACATATAAGTGGTATCATATGATATTTGTCTTTCTCTGACTTACTTCACTTAGTATGGTAATCTCCAAGTCCATCTGTGTTGTTGCAAATGGCATTATTTCATTCTTTTTTATGGCTGAGTAGTATTCCCTTATATATATATATATATATATATATATACGCACACACATATACATACCATGACTTCTTTATCCAGTCATCTGTTGATGGACATCCAGGTTGTTTCCATGTCTTGGCTATTGTAAATAGTGCTGCTATGAACATTGGGGTGTATGTATCTTTTCAAATAGCTTTCTTCTCTTTTTTATATTATCTGCTTGACCCTTATAGGAATTTGACCATGAAATTCCTGCCCTAACTCTGACTGATGAATTGATCCTGATCAAAATCTACCAGAAGTTATTTTCCATAGGCCAAAACATGGAGTTTCCCTTATGTGAAAATTCTATGGCTTTGAAATGTCAACTAGGCTTGAGGGCAGAACAAGAAATGAAACAGAAATAACCAGGTAACCTGATATTGGCTCAAGTTCATTTAATCCTTACCACCACTGTGTGAGGTAGGTACTATTATTATCTCCACTTCACAGAGGAGGAAACTGAGGCACACGGGTGCATACACGTATCTGTATTTGCAATTAAATCAAAGTAAAGGAGCTACTGCCATTGAAATACACTCAGAATTTAAAACTTACTCTTTTAGAACTTTTCCTTAAATGGCTTTGATTTAGAGATTTGGTTTCCTCATCTCAGACTCTTGAGAACATTTTCCTCCAAGGATACTGGCCCCTTTTCCAGGCACAAGCAGCTCTTTGAATTGTGCATCCCTTCCCAGAATTCTAAGGCACTTATTCAAACAATGTGGATCAAACTAGATAATTGGCCAACAGAAGTACACTGTAGCTGAGCAAATGGATTATTAGAGGGGTCCCATTTGAGAATTCATCATTTTCTTTCAATAGAAAGGGCAGTTTAATCTCTCTAAAAGCCTGCCACATCCTGTGATAATTGACTTAGCAATGGAATTGCCTTGCAGAAAGTTTCTGCATTTCTATGGCTGCGATGCTGATGGAAGTCTTGAAGAGGCTCAGGAACTGCTGGGTTGTTCTTCCTAAATATTCACAGAAGGAGAGGTGGTGACTACTGCAGTCAGAGACAGTTAATTTCCTAAGTGCTAGGCTGTGTTCATTTTGAAGAAAATTTGGATTGGCTGGTGTTCTAGAAACTGCAACAGAGAAACTCAGGTGAGTCGTCAGAAAGTTACTCGAGCAGCTTGGATAGTAGGCACTGTTGGTTTTCAGTACCAGAGATCAAGCCTTTCCCCTCTTTTATGAGTATGTCTTAAAATTCAGGTCAGTACTGATGCCAGTTGTAATCCATGTCTATTTCCAAAAGGCATTGCCTGCTATAGTTATGAGACCCGGCTTGTGTAGGCTGTTAACACACAGGCAAAGCTTTCAAACAGTAAAAGAGGAAGTTCTAAAAATTCAGGAGAATGTAACCATCATGCCAGTCCTTAAGAGGATCAAAGGTGATAACATGGGATAGTCTTGAAGAGCAGAACACTCTGAGGAAGGCAAAGGATAACTACCGTATTCTCTTAAAAGCACTGAAGGTGCCAAATATAAATATCTAAAAGATGTTACCTTCTGGGACCACAGAATTAAAATGTCCAGGTTTGTTCATTGCCAGTGACAAATGGTGGGGGACATTTTCCATTTTGATGGATCTAGACCATTGCTACTTAAAGTGTGGTCCTGGTCAGCGGCATCAGTATTACCTTACCACCTGGAAGCTTGTGAACTCACAGACCTCACCACAAATCTATTGAAGCAGAATCTCTGGGATCTGTGATCAAGAATCTGCATTTTAACAATACCCCTAGACCAGTGTTTCTCAGACTATCTATGGTAAAAGACAAGTTTGTTTCTTTTTTTCAATTTGTTACTAACCCATTCTTTTGTAAAACATCTTGTTTAGTGAGATAACTTCAGTAATCATTCCCTGGGCTGTTGCAGCAATGTCCTTTGCTATACACGTTTTTTAATTTTTTTTTAATTTTTATTGAAGTATAATCAGTTTACAATGTTGTGTCAATTTTTGGTGTACAGCATAATGTTTCAGGCATACATATACATACATATATTCCTTTCATATTATTTTTCATTTTCATTATAGGTTACTACAAGATATTGAGTATAGTTCCCTGTGCTATATAGTAAGACCTTGTTGTTTATCTATTTTATATATAGTAATTAGTATCTGCAAATCCCAAACTCCCAATTTATCCCTTCCTACCCCCTCTCCCCACTATTAACTATAAGTTTGTTTTCTATGTCTGTGGGTGTTTCTGTTCTGTAAATAAGTTCTTTTTTTATCATATGATATTTTTATTTTATCTTTCTGGCTTATTTCACTTAGAATGATGATCCCTAGGTCCATCTGTGTTACTGCAAATGGCATTATTTTATTCTTCTTTGTGGCTGAGTAGTATTCCATTTATAAATATACCACAATTTCTTTATCCAGTCATCTGTCAATGGACATTTAGGTTGTTTCCATGTTTTGAGTATTGTATATGGTGCAGCTATGAACATTGGGGTGCATGTACCTTTTCAAATTAGAGTTCCCACCAGATATATTCCCATGAGTGGGATTATTGGGTCATATGCTATACAAGTTTTAAACACTTACTCTTAACTTGTCAGCTTTTCTTATTGGAGATTAGTAACAATGAGTTCATGGGATGGTACCAGTCTGTGGACCCCATTTTGAGTAGCACTTATCTAAGCCATGACTCTCCAATACACTGGCCTTCCTCAATCTGGAACAATCACTGTTGCTGCCTGGAACTCATGCATCTTTGCTACAGAACACTAGTGAGTATTCCAGAGAGTGAAAACATGGAGATGAGAGTTACTCAGAAAACACCCCTTCTAACTAGACTGGTCATACAGTTACTAAACACACTTTCAAATAACCCATTTCAACCGAACTAAATCAAGCAAAGTTTTAGTCATGGATGAATCATCTTTTTATGTTGTTGTATTAAGATCATGAATTACAAAGATTTGCTTTTCATGTAGTATCACTGTCATAGTTCATGAAACTCACAGTTGCCATGAGTACATACATGGTATGGAGCAAAGGAAATTTATTTTCATGTCTCTCTTCCAATTAGGGCTGAGTTTCTAATTTTCTACTGAAAGGCTGTGTTACAGAATTTGGTTGGTCAGATGACATTTGGAGTTTATCAAATTCTAATTGATGAATAAACACAGGGAGAATGTTTCTCGCCTGGACTTGATTATAGAGTTGTTATTGTCACATGACAGTGAAGTGTTATAAAATTTTAGCTTTAATCTGAACTCCATTTGGTTATCTTCATCCCATAGCCACATCTCTTGAAATTTTGTGAAAATACATTAAGGCTTATTACATCCCTTGTTTATATTTGGGATTCAGTAAGAGAAGGTGTCAATGATGTAAACATTACATAAAAGTAAAGGCTGCAGAGATGAAAACAGTGCTTAATGGAGCTGCTTTGCTAGTGGGAAATGAATTCTGATATTATCCAGAACCAGTTCTTACTCTGAGATGCTGCCCACTTAGAAAGAGTGTCAAACAGCCTTTTAGCAACCTTTGGGGAGAAAATCTATGATTGTTTATATGAAAGTGTTTCAAACTCTTCATCTGCTATAAATTGTGTACAGCCAAATGGGTGCATTAGGATTTATAGTAAATCTCTTTATCTGGTAAGATAAAAGAAATGTTTATAATTTCCCTGAAATGTATTTGCTTTTCCCATGGCTTTAGATAATACCGTTAACCCCCTAAAAGGAGCCATTTATGAAGTAGCTGTTTAACCCACAACACAAACAGTAGCATAAGCACTATGGTATTTTCTAATGTCCAAAAATGAACAACTATTCATTCATAGAAGAGGTCTCTTCTATACAAAGATTTGACCTCTTCTATACAAAAAAGCCTGGTCTGTGACATTTGTCCAGTTGTTAGGAATACCTATGACAAATCATCTTGAATGGTTTCTCATCTTGGTTTCTTGAATTCACATATGATGAAAGTATGCCCTAAAGAAAATACAAACTAAAACCATAATAAGGTATCATTTACTCCCATCAGAGGGACAAAAAAAAAAAAAAAAAGAAGTAAAGAAAGAAAGAAAGAAAGGAAAAAGCAAAAAGCTGACAATACCAAGTATTGATGAGGCTGTGAGGGGAAGAGAACTCTCATACTAGCTGGTGGCCATGTGAATTGATACAGTCTCTCTGGAAAACGATTTGCTCCTATGTAGTAAAGTAGAGCATGTGAATACTCTCTGTCTCAGCATCTCCTTTTCTAGAGGTACACCTTACAGAGATTCCTGCATATGTGCACTAGGTTATCACAAGACTACTTTTACCAGTGTAGTTTCTAGCAGCAAAAATTCCCAACAGGAAACTCAAGCAGCCATCTAACAGGAGAAGGGATACATTTATATTGTTGTATTCATACAACTGCAGTAAAAGTGAATAAAACTTAACTACCTGGATCAGCATGGACGGATCTTAAAAACATAAAATTAGATAAAAAAGCAAGTTCCAGGAGAATACACACAACAGGATTTCATTTGAACAAAAAATAAAGAGCAAAGTTAAGCAGTGTACATGTGAGATAAAAGGATTAAGAAATGCAAACGAATTTTATTAAGAGAAAATAAGATAATGGTCGTCTTTTGGGGAGAAGGAAGGAGCAATCAATGGAGAAGAGTCACAGTGGAATCTGGAGGAACTAATCATGTTCTGTTTCTGAAGTTGGATGGTAGTTACAAGTTACATGGGTGCATTTGAAAAATCAGAGGGGGAGGGTATAGATCAGTGGTAGAATGTGTGCTTTTACTGCCACTCACCCCCAAAAAAACAATAAAAAAATCAGACAGATGTGGTATATATAATTTGCAAGCATGAATTTTTTCATGACAAAATAAAAGTAAATGGATTAGGAGTTTGGGATTAACAGATACATGTTACTACACAAAATATAGAGAAATAACAGGGACATAACTGTATGGCACAGGGAGCTATATTCAGTTTCTTATAATGAGCTGTAATGGAAAAAAGCCTGAAAAAATATGTACGTATATGTATAACTGAATCATTTTGTTGTACACATGAAACTAACATTGTAAATCAAAAATTCTATAAAGAAAACATGAGACCTCTGTTAGGTCCCTATTCTGGGTAACAAACCATTTCCAACTAGCTTAGTGAAACAAAGTTTATTTTTCTCTCATGGCTACATGTTCCGTGAGAGTCATCAGGGGCCTCTGATTATTGTGATAACTGAGAGACACAGGCTGACAGATTTTCTATGGAAAAGAGCTTCTATGACTACTGCCTGTGGGAAAAATGATCACCAATTCATCACTGAGGTGGGGAGCAGGGAGAGAAGGAACATGACAAGTCAAGCACTGGTTTCTCAAATTGCTATCTGGAAATGGTAGGTCACTTCCACTCACACTTTATTGACCCAAGTCAAGCCCTATGGCCCTGCTAATGTCAAATGTGTTAGGGAAGTAAAATCTTACTGTGTCTCTGGAAAGAGAGCATGAGTATTTGTCACTAGATCTGATGACCATAATGACTTCCATATGACCAGAGCTGAAAGTTGAGTTCACTGCTGCTTCTCCTACCCCAGGTTCCAGAAGAACACATATTTTAGGCTTATTTGCCATGACAACTCTGATAAGGATACAAAGTGCTAAACTGGGAAGGATTTTTCTTGATGGTCTTAGGAGCCAAACCCTTCTGAAGATAGGACACTCTATTCCAAACAAAAGCCAAACCCGTGGAGTAAAAGCCTCTTATCAGGATAAAGGTTCCCGGGTCCTCTCTGTTATCTGTGGAGGTGCAAGCCAAACATAGCCAGTGTGCCACTTCTCAGAACTGGGAGAAGGCAGGTTAGGGTGGCAGTGAGGGTGGGCAGGGGATGCCTGACAGGGATACCAACAGAAACTCAAGCTCAGTTGAGAACGCAACAAACAGCAGAGCAAATTCATGGCCAAGCTCTGCCCCTCTCTTTCTGTCAAAGTGCCAGTGCCTCATGTGTTGGACATACCTGCACACAGGCAATCAGGGGAGCGAGAAAATACATGCCAATCACCTGGCCTGGGTGGTACAGCCAACCTCCAATGTCTTGTCCCCAGAAGTGGGGCAGAGGCTGGCTCTTTGCTCCCCAATCCCATTCCTTGTCTAAGACACACTGGAAGACGATGTTTCCCAACTTCCCTTGCAGTTAGGTTTGGATCATAGGCTGTGTGTTCTGGAAACTGGAGAGTGGTTGACATGATGTGGTAACCGGACCTGATCATAAAACAGCAGCACAACATCCGTACCTTGGCACTTCCTTTGTTTTGGGCCAAATGGAGAGGAACCACTTTGAAGGGCCAACTGGATCACAGGAGCCTGAGTCCCCAAATCACCTCATTGAAGACTGGCCACTGAAAACCCAACTGGAAGATGATGTGAGCAAGAAATAAGCCTTTATTTTGTGAAGCCAGTGAGGTCTGAGGGTTGTTAGTTTCATCAGCTAATGTCACTTTACCATAAATAACAGAAAGGTTCACAGTCCCTTTCCTCATAGCTACTGCTGGCAAAGAACTCTGCTGGGCTGAGTTCAGATAATCATCTGGGACAAGTCCTCCTGGTATACGACAGGGGCTTGTCATCTTTTCTTACTACCCTCAAAATGAATAGGCTAGCCAGGCTTTGCCTGTGTGTTGGGTGATCATTTAGAGTTGGTATTATAATTTGAGCACATATAAATGCTTCAACCAATTTAAAACATTTCATCCTACTTAGACTTTCTGGTTGTCTGGGATTTTGAAGCTTGCATTACCTCTGCAAATGATGTAAGAGCTGGATATTTTTAGCAGAAGGTGTGATATGATTTAAGAGATGATATAATAATTCTATAAATGTTTGGACATGCTGCTTTATATGCCTTAGGGTCAATTAGGAATAATAAGCCCAATGGATGGAGGATACAGACTCCCAATGCTATTTATGTATGTGGAATATGGAGAAATGCCCAGAGGGAAAAAGGCTGGAGTCTAAATTAGATGAGCAGACAATAATGATGGTCAGGGAGGGAGTTGTCCAGTGAATTTTTCTTTTTAAATGGAGGGACTGAGGACAGAACCCAGGACCTCATGCATGCTAAGCATGCTCTCTCCTACTGACCACCCCTGCCCCTTCCAGAGAATATATATTTTTGGGGGGGCAGTGAGAAAAAAAGATAAAATGTAGATTATGGTCATAGTGATGGGGCATGTAAAGTGACACTTTTGTGTCCATGATGTAGGTGTGGTGGACCTAAGTGGGTTTACTCTTCCTTATAGAAGGGAAAGAATAAGCTTGCGCTTAGTCCAGGGTACATAGTGACACTGGGAAAACCATGACGGCTGGACAATCTCTCAAGAGTTAGTTACACATCAGCTGAAGCATCTGAAGTGCTTGGCCATTGTCACACACAGCCTTGTGTTCGTTTTTCATACGCACATCCAAGAAGCCGCCTGGTGACTGGTTGACTCATGAGCCAGAAACCTCAACGTAATGTTGATACCATCACTTTTTACAGGTGTTGCCCCTGAGTAAATTCTACCAGCCTTCGGAGCTACGATGTCCACACATATAAAGTGAGGATTCATAGAAATTCTGTGAGATGCAAATGATAAAACACGTGAAAACAACTACAGCAGTGCCTGACATATTACCAGCATTCAGTCCTATTTGCACCCTTAATTCTTTCCTCGATTTCATGGTAAGCTCCGTGAGGGAAGGATCAGGGCACATTCACAGTGCATTGCCCCTAAGGGCCTGGAATACCGTCTGGAACATTGCAGATGCTCAATAGATGTTTACTAAATGTGTAAATAAAAAGGCTAGGGTGAGACTTTGGGGATAACTCTTGGACCCTAGTAAATTAAAATAGTGATCTTTTTCCTTTTATGAAATTTCCCTTAAGATGAGTATGTTAGGAAGGCCTCTGTTTCAGCAGCATTTATCAGAGACCCAAATGACAGGAGCTGAAAAGACCAAAGTTGACTTTTCACTCTCCTGTAAAAGCCTTAATAGGCAGTGCAAGCCTGGTGTAGTGGCTCCATCATGTGTCCCTGTGGCTTCTGACCTCATATTGTCCAAGACAGAGGAAAGGGAGCAAGAGGTGGTACGCTGCCACCGCCTTTAATGACAGAGCCAGGAAGTCATATCATCTCTCTCACCTCCCATTACTCCCATTACAGCAGCAGTGACTGGGAATGGAATTTTTATTCCAAGTGTCCAAGTAGCTTCCATTA
Organism: Vicugna pacos; assembly: GCF_048564905.1. NCBI lineage: Eukaryota > Metazoa > Chordata > Mammalia > Artiodactyla > Camelidae > Vicugna > Vicugna pacos. Next base: position 44,831,592 of record NC_132990.1, read on the forward strand.
CTTGGAAAGGGAGACTAGATATTAGATAACAACCTGAAATTTCTTCCACAGTCTTTCTTCTCTAACACTTTCTGGAAAATGGAATGATTGCTGGTCTCCTATGCTGGACCATGAGGATGGCAGCCATATCCCAGTGATGGAGCAGAGAAAGTCTAAAAGCATCCTGATTCCCAGGTAAATGAGGAGCCTCCAGATAGTCTGAAATGGCCCATTTACATGTGAGAAATAAATTTTTTTGAAACCCCTATTATTTTGGATCTTTGTTATCCACAACTAAATGATGCATAGGGTGGTGTGCGTGTGCGTCTTTGAGGCTCTGTGTGACATGAAGAAACTTTAGCCCTTCCTCTCACTGGAGAGTGAGAAGGGGTCCCTCTCTTTTCTGACTCGGCAGCTACAGTGACTGGCAGGAAACCATTCTTCTCTCCATCCAGCTGTGACTTCATTCTATTAGGCTAAAATTTAAATCAGGGTGAGTTAATAAACCAAATTGCACCCCAGTGGCCTCCAGTTTATTCTCTTCTCACTTATAGGGTCAGGCCCCATGTACTTATGTTTTATACCAGCAGTACAAATTGTACAGACTCTAAAAAAAAAAATCAAGCCAATCAAAATAAAATGATAAAACACAGTCCTGCCTCGCTGTAGGAAATCTCAATGTGTGAAAATTCAGATATATTTAAAGTGATGATACATTTACAAGAAGATAGATCCCTTTACAAGATAGTTTACTGAGCACCTAATAACTTGCTGAATACCTAAAAACTTTAAAATAGTGACATTTCCATACAAGATCTTATGGTAGCTCACAGAGAAAAAAATGTGACAATGAATATATATATGTTTATGTATAACTGAAAAATTGTGCTCTATACTGGAACTTGACAGAACATTGTAAAATGATTATAAATCAATAAAAAATGTTAAAAAAAGTGACATTTCCATACACACTTATAACACTGTGCCCAAATTACTTCAAATTTTCACATAATCTATCTGTCACATAAAGTGAGATACCCGGGCTCAAAGACCCATCCTGTGTATGAATAAAAGAGATGAAATTTTATCAATATAACATTGTCTTTTCTTCCTTGATATTAACAGTCTGTATGAATAACCTGAAGGAATAGTAAAGAAATGTTTTCTAAAGAAATAGTAAAGGAATGAAAATGGTGTTCCAGTTCACACAAGATCAAGCCTTCCACGTTTCTTCCTGCTACATTCTACCATAGTTTTGATATATCTTTTTTCTTTTTTCACATTTTAGAGTTCATACCTTGTGTACTTTATAGTTTATACCTGGTATATTTTTAATGTCATTAAAAAAACCCCTCAAGTCTAGGAATTTTCCCTTCTTACACTGTACCTATGATACTACATAAGGTGGGAACTAAAATAATCATGATCCCTTCAGGCAAGACCTCCAGCTTGTGAAGTAGGCCAGACTCCTTACCTAACAGCTTTAACCTCTAATAACACAGAGAGAGAAAAAGCATCAACCAAGGGAAACCAGCCTCTCATCTGGGCTTTCTGTTATGAGTTCTTTTCTAAAAACAAACAAACAAACACAAGCTGAAAACTGCTTTAATTATCTATTCCCTTGCTTTTCTTCAGGAAGAAAATTTTCTGGATTTGAATATGCCATATTTCATGAGTCTTTGAGTCTATTTCCATAAGTCTAGGCAAAAGTCCACTTTTTGTGAACAAAAAGAACTCAGCAGCTTTGCAGCCTCAGTCCCATCTCCTGCCTCCATCTGTCTTCACCTGGGCAAAGCAGACAGAAGAGAACTTCAAACAGGTCATCTCTCTGCTTTAGAAATGACCCCTCTGTAGTTCATGCTGCCACTTCACGGGGCCTTGGCAAATGTCTAAGTCCCCACACCAGGCAAGAAAATCAACGTTGGCAATAAGCGTTGAGGACCATCTCTACTGGATCATGGCAGAACAACCACAGGGGCCCTAGTGCGCAGGTGTATTATCTTCTATCCCATTTCCAGAGAATGTCTTCTCCAGATAGGCAGGGATTAGAAAACCTTTTCTCAGCACTCTGATAAATGCAAGTTTGTAGAAAGAAATTCAATTAGCAGAGAAAAGCCATACATAGATACAGGGGATGTATGAATACACAAACACCTCTTACACCTCCAGGCTCTTTTCTGCCCAGAATATCTACCCTATGGTCCATTCTTCTCGCTCTCTGCCTCTGGGAAGGAGGAGGATCCCTTTCCAGGACTCCTCACCCCAAGATGCCTCATCTAGGGGTTTACATTCCCAGCCTTGACCTGGCCAGAGTCCTCTGATACTTCTCCAAGACTGCAGTGGATGTCCACATCCTGGTTTTTGCTCGCCTGGTTTCTGGGTTCCCCTGTGTTTGTTGCAGAACTACTGCACCCTCCACTTGGAGGAAGGAAGCAGAGAAAACGCCCTCAGATTCACTTCTGAAGTCTTGCCTTGTTTTTCTCTTCTTGCCACTGTGTTGCTGGCCCATCTTCTGCCTCCATCTATCTTCACCTGGGCAAAGCAGACAGAAGAGAAGTCCAAGCAATTCCTCTCTCTGCTTCAGAAATGACCAGCAGAAACCCCATCTAACCACAGACCAGGTGCTTCCGGCCTGCATTCTTCTGTCTGACAGACCCCTGCAAAGGAGCTCCAGTAACCACTTTCTGTTCTGCCTTTTGCTTAGCTCCTGCATGAACCATAGAGACTCGCTGGGGCGGAGGACAGTGGAGTGGAATGGAGAGAGCTCTGATCCTGAAGCCAGACAGTAGTTTTAATCCTCCTGATTGGCAACCTCAGTGTCTGTGTGATCTTCTGATATCATTCAACCTCCTCGAGGCTCGGTTTCTTCCTCTGTAAAATGGACGTACACATGTCCCCCTGATGAGTCAGCAGGAACTGACAGAAGCCTTCTCCAGGGGCTACCCGTCAGACTTAGTCTCCGTATATTAAAAAAAAAAAAAATTACCACATGTGTTCTGCTTAATCGCTAAAAGCCAGACTCACTCAAGAAAGCAGAAATAGAAGTTAGTATCAAAATCTAGAGATTTTCTAATGACGCACTGTTGTGAAGTTTAACTGTATTAACTGACAGAAGAGAGCTGGGGAAGCCGACCGCGAAGTGGAAGCGCCAGGAGAGGGGTCCTCCTCTCGTTTCCCACAAAGGTCTCTGCTGAGCCCGCGGTCACGTCGTCATCTCCTAATTCCGAGCGGAAGTCTGGAGAAAATCAGGGACGAGGGAATGTCCTGTCCCCATGCAGGACATTCGGAACGTCAGGCTTTCCTTTGCAAGGCAGGCTTGTGATGTGTTTCTTTCAAGCCGAACAAGTACAGCTGAATCCCACCGACCCGCTTCTGTCCGGGGCTGACCGCGGAAGCAGACCGAGTGGACAGACGCGACTCTTCCCCTGACTTCCGGTGTCTCCATCTGGACAGCCATCCGCGGTCACGGAGCATGCGCACACCTAAGACGCCCAGCGAGCCGAGGTGCGGCTGTGGTGATTTGGCAAGCTGCGTAACCGTACGGTGGGTGAGGCAGCAACGGCTCAGAGCCGTGGCTTTGGATGTGAGGCGAGACTGGAGCTCTTCCTGAAGAGGGATCCTCTCTTGAGAAAGCCTTCGCACTTCTCTCGGTGTGTGGTATTGGTTGGCAGCAGACGGGTGGGGGTCGGATTCCGCTCAGTCTCTACAGCCTTGTGTCGCTTAGGCCGGGCCTTCTGCCGTGCGCAGGGTATTAATCCTGCACCTCAGGCTGCGGCGGAGAGAAGGAAGGAGGTTTTTTATTCATTCATCCCATGTGCATGCTTACTGAGCCCTCATTTTGTGCCAAATATTGTTTTCTAAACGCTCTGCGGGTCTTACCTCAGTTTTTCCTCACACGACCGCTGTCAGGTAGGCACATTTTTATCCCCGCTGCACAAAGGACGAAACTGAGGCACAGGGAGGCGAAGCTGTCTTCATGCGCTCCTATTACTGGAACTCGTTTTGGTTTTACAGTTATTAATTTGAAGGTGGCAATTTCCAGATAATTTTCATAACAGACATGTCCCGAACTATTTGCTCACTAAGCAATTAATGTGTTTGTTTCGGACAATGACACACGATCCAGACAGGGCCAGGGAGAGCCCTGTGGGGAGGTATCACTGACATTAGACCCTTCTGTGCCACGGAGGAGGTGGCCTGGGTGACCACGTCTATAGGGGACGCCTGTAATTTTTAGATCTTTTATCTGTTTCCGACCTTAGGCCTGTAGTTCTAGAAAACATCCCACATTTCCTTCCATCCCACATTTCCTTCCAAAGCAAAGGCATCAACCTGCAACGTTCCTCAGAGGACTCTTTAAAGGAATTTCAATAGCCCATGCAGTTTGAATCCATCTGTGGAACAAATTCCAAATTGCATATTGTATCTTCTGTCATGGTAACCTTAAAACAAACAAGGAGAGATTAAGGAATGGAATTAAATATCCAATTACTCCATTGGCAATGAGGAATAATTTGGGCAGAATGGTAGCAGCTGTCACACTGCGTTTGAGATCCAGTCCTGCCCTTGGAACTCAGTAGAATCTGGTATGAGATTCAGCTGCAAATGTGGTTGAAGTAGAGGCCCGGAGCCTGGCTCTGGTTGAACTGGGACTGTATTATCAAAGCACCAAGGATACTGTATGATATGGAATAAATTGAGCTTATTGGGAGATTCCAGGCAATATTGGAAATACTAGAAAATTGGAGTAAAGTGAAAGAATGTGGAAGGTAAGTAAAATTGATTAAGGCAAGTGTTTCAAAATTTAGGCTGTTTAGTCCCAAGTGCTGTCACCACATTCTTTTTTTTTAGTAACTGGCGTATACTGTGGTATATAGGTGATGTACCACCAGGAAAGTGTGCTGGACGGTACTGGACTAACTGATTATGAGCCAAAGGAATACTTAGTTGTCTATGACAACTAGCCTTTTTAAAATGGCTTTTTAAGGGTGGAGAAGGAGCAGGGCCTAATGCTATGTTCTGCTCTTACGCTATGACCCAAGTGATAATACACTGTGTGTTTCCAATTTATCCCCAATGCCTTGATCTTCAGGAATTCTGTCCATTTGGCCTCTTAGGATGGGTTGGTCCAGTGCAGGTTGGAAATGCTGGTATTTCAGATATCCTCTCGCAGTCTAACAGGCTCTGCCATTCTGCTCTCCTCTCTCCCCAACCTCCTGAAATCCTTATACCCTTCAGTAGGTATCTCGGAAGCTTTGTCTATAAGGCTTCCCCAACATTCTGTTTCCTCCTGTCTTGAGCTAGTTTTAATCTTTCCCTCCTTTGTGCTTCCTGTATCATAGCATGCAGCAAAGACTATCTTGTACTTATCGTTATTATTTATGTTCATGTCTTACCTTGACCAAAAGCTCCCTGAGGGTAGGATTCATGTTTTCTTTATTGTAGCTGCCTCCATATCGGTCTGCCTTGTACAGAGTGGATGCTTAGTAACTTGCTGAATTGGAGTAGTTTAAAAGTCTTCTGTAGTCCAGGTTGAACTGTGAACATCAGACATCTCTAAAAATGCCAAGATTTGTGTGGTGGGTGGGGGCGGGAGCAGATGAGCACTTTCAGGGTGGAGAGATATTTGCAGGTCTGAATGTTTCTACATCAAGCCAGTCCTGACCTGTTTCCTCCCTAAGCATCAAATCCTTCACATTTTTTTTTTCTCTTGGATGATCTCTCTGTCCTTCTGGCTTTTCCAGAGATTAACTAACTTTTTTTTTTTTTCCTGATTAAATAGCCTTCTTTTTTTTCTAGCACACTCTAAAGGTCTCACTAGCATCTCCTTTGCTTATAGAGAGCTTGGTTTGTCAGCAGAGGGGAGGGTCTCTCTAGTTCCAGCAGGAATGTTCTCCTCACTCTCCTCTCTGTTAGCCTTAGTCTGGAGTGCTGTGAGGGCCACTCTGATCCAGCCAGCAGGCTCAGACTGGTGCTGTTTGAGGAGATGATGGGATAATGGAAGTAACAAGTTACCTTTAATATCAACTGATTGAGAAATAGCCCCACCAACCCCAAGGCAAATCTTGCCATTGCTGTTTTAAAATAATCTATGATCATTTTTGTATATCTTAAGCTCAGGGCCCAATAGTTCAAAATATAAGGTAACTACAGAGATTCTTCTGCTTCTACTCTAATGTTTTAATTTTTGGTGGAGGGGCGGGGGCATTTGTTTTAAAACCTAGGAGATGTTCTATATCTGTAATGTCCCCAGCTGAATGAAGTTTGAGGCAATCTTTAGATCTTGATACTAATTTTCATGTCTACTTTCTCAAGACAGCCTGGCTTTTGACTCTTTAACAGAATTCTTATGGTAGGCAAATATTATAAAAATAGATGGAGACAAAATGTGAGGGTCTGGGTGAGGGGTTTGTCCTCATCTCCTGGGAACTCAGCTGGGGCATCTGGGTATGGAAGGCACCGAAGAGAGGACTTTGGAAGTGGCTGGCTAGAGTGGACACATCTCATTCATAAAAACTTGGAAGGAGGCATGAAATGTCCCTTAGTCCTTCTATATACCTTGTGTATATACCTTGTATATTTCAGACCCTGATGTTCTTTGATCCCTAACTGTTCTCATTTCCTACAGGCTCTTTCTGGTCACAACCAGAATCTAGTGACTGAAAGCAAAAGAATTGCATCTATTCCTAAGTGTGGGCAAGACACTGAAAAGAGTGTGTATAAATCATCAAGAGCAGAAAACACTGCTTCAAGAACACGTAACTGGTGAGTTTAACAAGCCTCACTTTTGGCATAAAAAAAACACAGCATTATAGTCTTTCACCCAATATACCTTTAAACTTGATTTGGTGGGATTACTTTCCCCCTGCCCCAGGATGTCAATTCTGGCAGTTCTTAACGCTTTTGCCTCTGGTCTTATAGAAAAGATACTCCAAGGTCACTTTAGGTTGCAAACACAATCTCAATTCGGTAATTATAATGTCATGGCAAAGATGTTAATCAAAACTCTGAACGTGACAGCATTCAGTTGTTTGCTTTCCTTCAGCTCTGACCTGCTTCAGGCGTGGTCCTCCAGTCTTAACTCCCTCTCCCCTGCCCCTCCCCTCTTACCCCGCCCTCCCTGCACAATTTCTTCGCCTCTGGGTTCTTTGCCAAGGTCAAAGATAGGAGAGGGTGACAGAAGGGAACATTACAGTTTTCACTCGGCTGGCAGCTTTGTTATCCTGGAGCCTACAGCTGCCCTCCCTAGTTGGTTGCTGATGACTGAAACAGACCTTTTCCCCACGGCTGCTTTTCCTAGGCTCTTTGAGGTGCTCTGCTGAACCCTTCCTTCAGCAGCTTCCATTACCTTTGCAAATTCATCTCTATTTCAGCTGGCTGTTTGTAACTCCTCTCTCAGCCTGTAGATATCCAGTGACATCCAACTCCTTCTGCTCAGGTCTTCTCACCTTCTGTGTTACCCTTTGGGCAGAACTCAAGGCAAGGTGGGCTAGGTCTGTCTCTGGCATGGCTCACATCAGTTCCCAGGACCCTTTGCCCAGAGAACCCTGAGAATTTCCAAAGAGTGAGGCAGCCCTTCGCTCCTGGGACTCACTTCCCCACCAGAAGGCAGACCTCAGACAATACTTCATTTTGGCTTTCTTGGTCATAAGTCAGAAACTGGCCCTCTGTGTCTATCAGTTGCATTTCATAATTGCCTGAGGGGTCTTCAAAACTCTTTTCACCAGCCTATCATTCTATACCCTTGAGGATAGAAGGTGATACCCACTTTCGTTCTCTCACAAAGGAGAGGATAGGGATTCACAGTGCAGCAAAGAAAGGAAGAAAGAGAGAGAAAAGGAAACAAACAAACAAATAAATCTTTGACAATTTCCTTTTTTCACCCCCTCTGATATTTTATGTCTTTGATCTGGCTAAAATGTTCAAGATTCATGGGACAAGTTTTCCTTCCTCTATTTGCATATGGAGGTGAAGGTCTTGTCTTATTCTCACTTCGCTATATGGTATCAGTTGTATTATTCCGGTTGAAGCTGTGGCTGGAAGAATTCAGTTCTAACATGCTGCTGCACTTCTTAGCCGAAGTAGCTCTGATAACCTAGATATCTGCCTTCAGTCTGCCCCAACCCACAGATACTAGGTAAACCATTTGGGCCTGCCAACTTCAGAAGCCACAGAAGAATAAGCCTGTTGAGACCAGTCCTTTTATTTGTATTTACACTTGAGCCTTGAACAACACAGGTTTGAATTTCATGGGTCCACTTATATATGGATTTTTTTCAATAGTAAATACTACAGTACTGCATGGTCTGCCATTGGTTGATTCCTTGAATGCAGAATCATGGGTATGGAGGAACTGCATGTTCGGTGGGCCAACTATAAGGTACAGGAGGATTTTAAACTGCGTGGAGGATTGGCAGCCCCTAACACTCACATTGTTCAAGGGTCAACTGTATATTGCCCTAGGCAATGCCAGTACTTCTACCCAATCCTTGGAGGTAGAGGTGGGGAGGGTTATGAACAGGTAGGAAGGGTCTTAGTTCATTTCTCTGAGGAATGGAGTAGAAAATATTCCCTTTTCCCTAGTGTTTCAATGTACAGGATGAGGCGGGAAGGGAGAAATGCATTTTCACTTAGAGGGAAATTACTAATCAGCTCTAATCACTAATCATGATCTCTAATCAACAAGTTCACAAATCCCACTACAGCATAATGTTTCCCTTTATGGACTATATTGGCTAGCTATTAATACAATACTGCTACATTACAAACAACCACAAGCTCAGTGGCCTATAATAAGCAATGTCTGTTGCTCATGCTTCAGGGGACCATGGTCCTTTGGGAATCCACCAGATGGTTCTGCTGATCTGGTTGGGCTCACTGACTTAAATAGAGATTGAGTAGGTGCTGGCTGATCTAGGCTGACCTCAGCTGGAGTGACAGGGAAGATCTGGCTCTGCTCCATGTATGTCTTCTCCTATAACAGGCTAGCTCAGGCAGATAGAGGCACAAAAGTCAGTAGAAATACACAAGAACTGTTGAGGCCTAGGCTTGAAACTGGCATACTACTTTTCAACCTGGATGTCCTTTATTTTTTATTTGCTACTACACTTCATTTTACTGGTCAAAACAAATCACATGGTTGAGCCTAGAGAGAGGGGGCGGGGCAGATCATCCTGCCCATAGTGGGAGGGTGTGCCAAGTTATATGATAAAGGGGAAGTATCTAGCGACAGTTAGAGTAATGCAATCAACATACCACACGGACTTTTTACTAAACTTGTATTTTCTGGCTAAAGACTGTCACATTCAGAGTGTTCCTCCTTTTGTGCTCTTCACTTGCATTACTGGCAGTAGACATTGACTTTATTTTGAGGACTTCAGTTTCTGCTTGCAGGACAAGCTAAGAAGTAGGCATACTCCCTTGCAAAAGTGATTCCTGCCCTCATAACAGCTTTGCAATATGGAAGATTCAAATTCCTGCTTTGGCAACAGGACAAATTTTGTCATTTTTTGGCTTTTCATGGTCCCAAAGAGTCAAAATCATACATATTAACTTTGAGAATATCAGGATATCATGGTGCGAAAATCACTTGTGAAAAAGAATAACAGGGTGAGCTGGGAGGAAAGCACAGAACCAAATGGGGGTTAGAGAATGTGAAAGACAGATGCAAGAAGGGGCAGGAAGAAGCTGACAAATGAAAACTAACTCAGATCATGGTTTCCAAGCCTGCTTAATCATCTGGGTCACCTGGTAATATTCTACATTCCTTAGTTCCCTGTGAGGCCTGGGAACTCATGGTCCATTCAATCTTAGAGACAGAAATCCAGCTCCTTAGCTGATTTCCTTACGGGCTTAGATATAGGTGACTATGAGTGGGATGATGCCCCTTGATAGAATTAAGATTGGTTGGAAACCTTCCTATATGAAAACTAATTGCACATAAATATTAATTTCTGTTTTTCTCAGTTATATTTTGTTAATTTTATAACCAGTATTTCTATACATTAGAGATAACGAATGCAAAATTGTATTTGATTCATCCTATATCCTCGTCCATTTTTGAGTTGCAAATTCTCCCAGAGGGAATTCATACTAATTCTGTGTTAATGTGGAATATTCAGAATTTTTTCCTGCTTTTATTAAATGCAGTAACTTCACAATTTTTTAAAAACATTTAACTTTTGGCTTTGTGAAAATAATAAGATTTGATGATTGAAAGAAGAAAAAATGGGTATGAGCATGATTTAATCTTTATTGCTTTTGAAGTAACAAATATCCATTGACTTGAGGGTAAATTATGTTATTTGTCTGAAAAAAATATAGTATACAATGGATGAGGGCTGATGATGTTTTCTTGACAAGTCCTTTTAAGAAGACTATTTCTAAATGCAAAATGCAAGGTAAAATCTTGGAAAGAAGCTGCATGTTTTTTCAGTAAGTTCTTGTGATCCACTGTGCCCTGTTGTTTCTTCCGTGCTTTTTAGGAATCCTTTCTTTATCTACTTAGGAATTTTTTTCTGCTTTGAATTGAAATACTCTATGGAGCAGCCACTTTATATATGTTTTAAACTCTTGCTTGGTTCATTAAGAGTTTTTTTAAGAGTTCCTGCATAGCTCAGATTTATTAAAACATTTAAAGTCAACAACATATCAAGTCTGATATGGTTGATGGAGCAAAGAGAATATTTAGTGTAATGTACTGAAATTTTATAATCTTTGGCCATAAAGGGTAAAGGTATCCATCCATTCATTTAGAAATTAATATTAAAAATAATGCTTTGTAATTTTATAGTTTATTATCTAGTTGATTCTCAAAATAACCCTTATATGATACAGGCAGATCAGATTGTTGTATCCCCATGTTAATGTTGATTAAACTGAGGCTCAGAGAGATTGAGTGAATTGGCCGGTGTCATCCTGCTGGTCTAATGAAGGACCAGGATAGGAATCCAGGTTTTCTGTCTCTAAGTCCTGATTTTTTTACATTATAGCATTATGATTTTGAAGACAGAGGTGATTAGTTACGGTTGGGGCATACGAAGATGGATGAGACCATCTCTATTTCCAAGGGCTAGTTGGGAGGTTTAGCTGGAAGATAGACAAGTCAGGAAACTCTTGCAGTAGGATTTGGTAAGAACAATAATAAGGACTATTGAATGAGGCACTGAGGAAAGGGGGGCCTCATTCTGTCAGGAGTGGGAGTAGGGAGGAATTTAAGCTCCTGTGTTTAGGAGAAGGACTTTTGGTTCATGACAGTTTTTCTCTTCTACAAGACCTGTATATGAAAAATGAAGTTCTTTCCCTATCCCTCTGTGGTCAGGAGACTGAGTGATTGAGGAATTAAGTTGATGGTATTGAATACAGCAACTCCAGCTGAACAAGAAAGTCTGTGCATGAAGAATTCTTGGTCTGGGAGTAAGGAGCATTCCCAGGGAGGGGCAGTAGAATTCAGGCCTATAGAGAAGGTGGCTTCAGACCTCTGATCTCACGTGGAGATTCAGAAAGTCATTGTAGCACATGGTATTTCCAAAGATGGCCACAACAATATCTTTTGTCCCCCATGCTCTTCTACAGTGTGACCTTCTATTCCCCTGTCAAGAAGTTCTTCCTCCCTTGAATCTGGGTAGACTTATGACAGCTTCAACGAATAGAGTATGCAAAAGGGCTGCTGTGTGATTTCCAAGGCAGGTCACAAAAGATGAGGCAGTGTTGTTTGCTGGAACACTCTGCTTTATTGAGGCTACTTTCTATAGAAATGAAATCTACACCATTAAGGATGAACTAAGCCATTTATGTATCTTTTATATCTCTCTCATCTACATCAATCATCTCTCATCTTTCTTTCTTAATATGAGAGAAAATGTTTATATTGCAATTAGTTCTATTCTATATCTACTATTCTTTTGCTATTGGAATCAAATTATGGTTATGTGAACTTTGTTTATATATAGGATCAGAATGAAGGTTGAATGGGAAAGTGGATCCGTTTGTTTATTAAGAAGACTGTGCAGAAGGAAGAAAAGGGGGGAATGTTGTACCTATCCTAAAATGTCTGATGCTTACTCTTCCCTGCCTTCTTGTTTTCTGAGGTTTTTCTCTTATCTCTCTCGCTCCTCCTACTCAGTTTTTTTGCAGCTTCTTTGGCTCTGTCCCCCTCTGACTTTTTGGTGGTTTCCACGGTTACTTCATAGGCTCTTTTTCCTTTCCTTTCTATCCCTTTTTCTTTCCATAACTTCCCTTCCTTTCCCCCTCCTCACACTCTTCAAGGGTGATCTTATTCCCTCTTTTAGGTTAACAACCATTTATTGTGGACAGTCATTAACTCCACAAACATTTATTGAGTGCCTTCTGTGTGCCAGGCATTCATCTAAGAGCTGGGGATACAGTTATTGCTGAACATTTTTAGTGGTTTTATGCTTGTGAATTTTAGTTTCAACTGGCAGTGATCACCCCAGAAATTCAAATATTATTGTATATATTGACAGTAACATAAAATATGTGTTCTGAAGACGACGAGTGTTTAGGAAAGAATGAGTAACTGGTTAGCAGCTCGAGCCAGCAGACTTTTCCTATCTCTTAGCTTGGAAAGCATATCTGTTTATCCTTGGAATTAAGGTAGCACAATTGATGAGAAAGTAATTTTCCCTTTTGACGCATAGTGCACTGGGTAGGATGCAATTGGGAAGCCCTCTATAATGACAGTTATTAATGGCAGAGAGCCTGTTTGAAGCAGATGCCAATAGGGGAAGAACTAGGAAGTGTCATCTTACTCTGGTCTCCTTGACTCTTAGATATTGTGGATTGTACTGGGTCATGTAAGCCAGGTTTCCGGACTTTAGTCTATCTTGATTGACTGCTTTCTTGGACTGAAGTTATTTGGTAATGTTAATAGGGACCTTCCAGAGAAATAAGTAGGAAAAATACTATAAAACCATTCATGCAGTTGAAAGCAGATGTCTTGGTGATATTTATATTGGGCAGAGATTGAGCCTTATTTTGGGTGGTATATAAGGACATTCTTGGCTTACAGCAAATTCTAACCCTAATGTAATTTGCTAAATTGGTTTGGAAGGATGCAGAAAAGTAAATTTTAAATTGTCTTGTAACTTTTACTTTCAATCTAGTGAGGAGCTTAAAAGTCAACATGAAACCACATCTCACTGGTGCTATTAAAAAGAAAATAACATTTCATCTTAAAAATAAAAAGCTAACATCTTCTCTAGACTTTGTGGGTATTTTTTATTATTTATTGCCATGCTTTTTAGGACTCCTTTTCCTTTTGAATTCAAAACACTGAAGGGCTTTGTCCTGAAACTGTCTTCCACCAAAGCCACTGGTGGTCTGTTAAACACAAAAAGAGTGCTTAACTTTTACAAAGCTTACCATCCTCTCCTTACATCCAAGTTCTACTGTTCTCTAATGCCAGTCATTAGTAATTGTCTTCAACTGTGTTATGCTGTCTCTGATATTTTAATATTGAAGACCTACAGGCCAATTGTTACATCACACCCAAGCCTACTGATGGGTTTTGTTGCAAGCAATTAAGTTTGAGTTTCCTTTTGTTTTGCTTGGTCAGGAAGTTGCCAGGTAAACTCGGGAGGAACACAAGTGCATTTGTGATCGATATGGGATAGAAAATAGACAGGAGAAATTAATAACAATGCAATGCATCTTTGAGTAGTAGCAATATCAAAATTCATACAATTTCTCTGAAGCATGGTAACTGCTGAGTATAGCAGAGTAGAGTAGGAGGGAGTGAACACTTACTGAAATACCTACCATGTGTCAGGCTCTGTGCTAATATTTTCCTACTCTTTCTTATTTAAATCTCACAACAAAAACTAGGAAGTGATTATTATCCCTAGTTCACAGATGAGAAAGCTCAAGTTCAAAGATGTGAAATGGTGCCAAATCACACAGCTAGTAAAGGACAGAGCCAGTACTTGAACCTAAATTTTAATCTAAAAACTTTGCTTTTTCTCAGTACTCCATGAACATCAAACTATATATGGTATCCATAGACTATTTTATTTCATGATATCTCAGGAAAGAGTGGGCCAAGACATCCTCACAATTGCTTGACACTTGTGACACTTGACCTCCTTAAGTGAAAACAACTAGAGGGATGACCTTCACAGAGAATGAGGAAAACAATTTATGGTCTGCAAACATCGACTCGGAAAATGATTTTGACACTCAGATTGACAATCCCTGACTGTGCCATCACAGATGAAAACCTGAGTCTTATTCTCCTGTTATAACCAAAGAAAAAGGGAAGCATTATGCTGGGTTTTCTGTGTGTTCAAAGGAAAGCATCAGAAGAATTCTTGTGAAGATGCTGCATTTCGATGGTTCACCCCTTACCTTCCACTAATTGGCTTCTGAATGCTTTTCCTCCAAGACTTATTTAGAAACATCCTACCTGGTGCTTTAGAATGTGAAGATTTTTTTCATTGTTGTTGTTCAGCAGTTCTTAAAAAAAAGAAAGAAAGAAAGAAAGAAACTTAATTCAGAGTTTAGTTTCAATATGCTTGAATTTTAATCTCATATTTCTTAGCTGAGGCACATTTTTCCTTTTGGATCAGAAAGCACTCCTGGCTGCTATCGAGAGTAAGAAATACCGTCCTGAGACAGATGTCTGTTTCCTCTGCCAGGCTGGTGTGGAAGCCGACCCGTGTTTCCTCCCCCATCTGAATGGTAGGGAAGCAGCAAGGAGGTATCAAGTATTCTGCCTAAAACATTTTTTCTCACCCCAATGCTCTTGCCACATCCAATGTCTTTAAAAATAGCAGCAAAATGGCTCTGAAAGTAGATGGCATTTGTGGGAGGTGAGTCCCTAGGAATCATGTGCATTCCGAGTCAGGCAAGGACAAGCTTTGAGTTGGGTCAGATCTGGATTGGAATCTCAGTCCTAATGGTTTATACACAGCTTTGTCTGGCGATAGTGATGGGAGAAGACATTTCCTGTGATCTTGGAATTTTAATGAAGGCACATAAATTGAAGACAATGGGTGGTAAGTGTCCATATATTGTAAGAAGAGGTCTGACATTTCTTCATAGACTTGATTAGGAAGTGGTAAAACTAGTCTTTGAACTCTTGGCTCTCGATTGCCCAGCTCCAGTCTATATAAGAGAAAGTTAGATGATGATATGGTAGAAAACAGGGAGATTGTTTGAAGGGTATGAACAGGATTAGAAAATGCCAGGTGTTTCTCCTGTGCTTCCTTCTTGGCCTCAAACCCTGGAAAACCATTGTTCTCTAGATGGGCCATCTGATGGAAAGGAAAACTGACATTTCACAATCCTGCTGTTTGCTTGATGACCTAAAACAGAGGTCAGCAAAGTTTTTCTATAAAGAGCCAAATAGTAAATATTTCAGATTTTGTGGGTCATGTGGTCCTAGTTACAAGTGTCCAACTCTGTTGTAGAATGAAAGAGTTTTAGACAATAGGTCATTGTAGCTGTATTCCTATAAAACTTTATTTTAAAAATTCTGCTGATCAGACTTGGCCTGTGGGTCACAGTTTGCTGACCACTGACTTAGAGATTCACCCTTTAGTTCTTTGGGTTGGATCACAAGTGAATTCCTAGAAGAGTGATAAGCATGTGGGAAAATAAAGGCTAGGGTATCCCATAATGGCCTTGTCAAGAAAAATGAGGAAAGACTAAACTGGGCAAAAAAGATAACTGAGTCTTTTTAAATGGAAACTAGGCATTGTCTAGAACCCTCTCCTTGGTTATATGTTTCTCTAGGGTCTGCAGCTTTCATTTTCTTTGAGTTACTTTATAACTCTGTAAATCATAGAAGATAGATAGTAATGCAGATTACTTCTGTTCATACAGATGCAAGTGAATTTTGTCTGAGGGAGATGCGATCGATTCCTCCTTCTTTTCCTCCAAAGGAGCTAGTTTTATATCCATTAAGCAAATTCCTTTCATTCTGGTATTAAGGGCCTAAATATATATCTGCACTTTGAATTCTCCTTTGAACAGGTCGTAACATCTTAGTTAATGAATTAAAAGTCATCTTTGATAAATGTTCATTTTATATTTGCGCAGAGTCATGATTCTATCTTTTAACATCCAGGAAAGGGAGAGGGTGTTAGAGAAAGTGTGTTGGGCACCTTTTGTGCATCACTTCAAAATTCTTTTGGTGCATTATCTCTTACTTCGGTCACTGCTGATGTTTTGTACAAGTACAGTGAGAGAGGTCTTGGTCCCAAACCCACACTGCATAGCCTTCCCTTCCTGCCCTAGGGCTTCTCTGGTATTGTGACCTTGAATTTATTTATGCTCAACTTGAAATTGTGGAGTTGATACCAGGGGAGCCACATTGGACCAGTGAATAAATGCTTCCCATTTTCCTCAGTACCTCCAGCTCCCAAGCTCTGAGATGTATATATATATATATATATTTTTATTGAAGTATGGTCAGTTTAAAATGTGTCAATTTCTGGTGTGCAACATAATGTTTCAGTCATACATGAGTATACGTATATTCATTTTCATATTCTTCTTCACCTTAAGTTACTACAAGATATTGAATAAGAACTTACTCTTTTTGAATAAAGCAGGAGTGCCTCCCTGTTTGCTCCACGGTGCTTTTGACTTAGGCTTCGTTCTTCTTCTTCTTCTTCTTCTTTTTTTTTTTTTTTAAATCTTGCTGAGAAGTATGTGTGCAAAGCATTTTGTCTGGGGACTGTGGCCAGATCTGACAATATTTTCCAAAAGCTCAATTATCAGTAGTTTCTCTTATCTCCCACCTCACCTCATTGTCTCCCCTACCTGAATTTACTTTATAAAATTTTCCCAAAGAAGAGAATAGTGATATGTGAGGAAGCATAAAAAATTCCTTATATGATGTTGGTGATTATTCTAACGACCCGTAAAACATTTACAGAGGAGCTATAGACATCCCAACCTTAGTCCATGTACCTGCTGCATCTCCTTAACACAAGTGGTAGTGTGTCTCCCACCAGATTTGGCCCAAACATGCCTGTCTCCTCTGAGGAAGAAGAGTAGTCTAGGAAATGTCTATTTGGGTGGCTACATGGCAAGTCTCAAGCAGGGCTGATCCTCAGTAAAATGTCTTGAGTCACAGAAGTTTGACACAGGTAACATTTTGGCTATTATTTTAGCTTTTTTTTTTTTCTACTCCCACCCCCACCCCCATTTCCATCTGCTCCAAGATGCTCATGGTGACTTGCCATCCTGTAGATCCTACTACTTTGAGATGCACCATGCTTGGCTACACAGTAGGTCTTCAATGAGTTTTTGTTGAATGAATAAATGGCACACATGGTGAGGGGACTTTTATCCCTACCTGTTGCTAATGGGCTTGTTTTTCCCTGTAAAGGAGTTTGTAGTGTGTGGACCACAGAAGTCATGGAGCAGAGATATTGTAGTGATCCCTGTGTTCCCAAACATTTGAGTCCACCAGGAGGCCCAGTTAAATACATTTCCATAATGTGTATGCCACAGTTTTTTCATATATGTAAATGAAATTGGGATTAGTAAGCAATAATGTTTCTAAGCCTTACTGGATAGGGTTTAAAAATAACGATAGAAATGTTATCTGTATTGATTGCCATGACAGATTGCTGATAGGTTATTTTGTGAGATAACTTAGTTATAAAATAGTATGCAAAGTATGATATCATTCCTGCAAGATAGTATGTAAAATACTAGCTAGGTAAAGAGATTGATGTAAAAAAATCAGGACAAAGATGAATTATCTGACAAGTACTCTTTTTTAGTTTATTTCTTTTTGGTAGAATATATCATCAGTTGATTTCTGAGAAAATAAGCACAGGAGTTTAAGTCTTTTTAGATCATTTTTCCTGTCATATTTTTAGTTTATAAGATTTTTTTCTTATTCTTCCCTTGTTTCTCTTTAAAAATAGCATTTGGTTCTTGTTCCATAGATATGAGTTTCCCTAATGTTCTGAAAATTTAATTACAATTTTCAAAGTGTTCTTCTTTCTCTCTTTTTTTTTTTCCTGCAATTTTTTTTCTTACTTTTTTGTTTTGCTTTTAGAGTTTCGCATTTGTCGTTGGTGAGCCCTGGGGATCATGTTTAAGAACAAGGCATTCAAGATGAATGGAAGCTGTGGGGTATAATAGGGTTTTGCCAACTAGAGGCCTTCTGTGGTGGCTTGTCTGACACTGTCATTGGGTCATCAACGTTTTTCCAGTTTTCTGCTAGCATGGGACAGATTAGGAGTCAGCTTGCCATTATTCTGAAAAGCAGCCTACCAGGAGGGGGACTGGAAGATCGCTGTGTAGTATGTACATTTACATTGCAATCTCCTACTTTTCAGCCTCTGGCATGGTCCCAATGATCAGCTGTGCTCCGGCACGTAAATCTGGAGATGCTTGTTTGAATGCTCCAGATAATGAATGCTCCCTCATTCATTCCTGGGTGGAGTAGGTGAGAACTGAATGCCTAGGGTAGACCTGGCATCTGGGGATCTAACTATTGCTGAACAGACTTCAACCATAAAAGGTCTTAAGTTATAATATGCAATATGTATAAAAGAGATATTAATTTATGAATATACATTTTGATACATTTTAAGTATACTTAATATATTTGAAATGCAAATTTAATTAAAATATAGCTATATTTAACTCACAAAAACAAATAGTGCTTTGACCATAACTTTAACATATATTCTTTGCTGGAAATAGCTAATTATATAGGCAGTTAATTTATTTTTACAGTTGTTTATACAGGTAGTTAACTTAAGCAAGTGATTGTTTTTTCATGTACTCCTTTCTTTTTCTTTTTATCATCTTAAATTATACAATAGACATGCTTGCTCTAAAATATTAAATTGATACAAAAGGGGACATAGTAGAAATTGAATGTCCTTTCACTGTGTCTCCCACTCCTCAATCATGCATGCCTTCCCAGAAGTAATAACTTTTAAGAATTGGTGTCAATGGTCTATACTGCCTTTCTGGCTATTGTTTTGGACCTTCCCCCTTTAATTAATTTAATATCTATTAGCATGCCTACTGGAAAATGGATTGAAAAGTCTAAGATACTGCCTCTCAAATGCATATAATTTACTGGAATATTGGAGCAGGTTGGGTGGAAGTTTACCCTGTGTGCTGTGCCCTATGTAAATTCTGGTTCCTTTCAAGAGCTTTCAATTAATTGTAACAGGCCAGTATTCCCCTGGTTGCCATGGCTAACTGAAGTCTGACTACCATACAAATTGGCTTTACAGATCATAATGTTAGGTATCAGACTTCAAGAAAGATTATTTTAAAGAGTTTCCTTGTATTCTATGCAAGGAAAGAGATCCAATTGGGAGAATTAGAATGAAATGAAGAATCTGAGCTGACACCAAAATGAAAGCCTGTGTGCTGTGAGAGGCATTCAGGTAATTTTTTAATGAACTGGCTCCTTTGACTCATTTTAAGATCTATATGTAGGGGGAAATAAAAGCATGACAGGAAGAGAATAGATGGAAAAAAACAAGATTCTGCCCCATTAGTTATGACTGACAAGGAAAAGATAGTAGCCAAAAAGCAAGCGGAGTTTGTTAGCAGAAAGAGATCATGATAATGGGACTTCCACAGATACATCAGGGAAGAAACAGACAAAAGTTTTCCAAAAGTTCAGGAGTCAATAGAGATATGCATAATATGAATGACTCCAAAATGGCTGAGATACTGTTTAAATTCTTTTACTACCAAGAGAAAGAAGGGAGATTTAGAGCACTAATGACTGATAGAGGAAATTGCAAACATGGCTACTAAAAATGCAGGTAAGTGACTGTTCGTACTGAGAAGTTTTGAACTTAGACTTATCAGCACATCTGGTTGACATACCTCCTCTTGGGTAATGTGAGAATCAGCTAATGTGCTTACCAAAACACTTATGATGCATAATTTTTGTAAGATAATTGTGCTGATTTAACATGAACTAAATATCAAAATGCATTGAACTCTGGAGCTGCCAGTTTTCAAGGAAGGAAAACAGGGAAACTGGAGTAACAAATATTTGCAGGCTCTATGATTGTATTCTTCAGATCAACCTCTCTGCTTCCTTTAGCTCAAAAGGCCAAGAGTCACAAAAAGTTACGCATAATCCCTTTTCTGGTGTGAATTTTTTAAGCTACGGAAATGTACACTTTCCATCTCATTTCCTCTTTACCTTAATTTGGTAAAGAAAGGAAAAAACCTGTTTGTTGGTTAAATTCAGGGAGATAATATGGTAGACTGATCTACAAAGCATATCTCCACAAAGGTATCTATTGAGCAGTGGGAGGAAAATGTTAGAACTTATATTTATCTATTAATTTTCCACTAGTACATTATCTAAAATGAGAAATAAATTGTTTACTAATATTTATCTTATTGACACTTATTTTGGCATGTTCCACAAAAGATTGGATGTTGATGGATAGTTGACCGTTTGTTTGCTTTCAGCATCCTGCAACTTTTAGAGCCTATCTGGGCCTGTTTAAGTGGTTTTATAGAGGATATTATCTTGTTTGCATTTCAGTCTTCAGCTGAAAAGTGGACTAAAAAGATTCTGGACTACAGAGAAAATATAGTAATAACAGTGATTAAGCACAGGCAAGCATTAAGAACATGGCAGAACTGACATTTTACCCACCCCTAATATGAGTTCATGTTTAGCCATTTAAGAGGCAAAAACAATAACAATCTAATCATCAAATTATTAGACATAAAGCTTGGAAAGTATCAAGAAAGCTTTTTGACATGTGAATTTACACCCCCAACAAAGGGATTAGCTACTGGTAGTGTGAAGTCCATCATGACTCACCAGATGTTTGAAAGTAGTTTTATTTCACTTTATCTCATCCTCTAAATTGACTAAATTTTTACATGTACAAATGTATAAATAAATATCTATATTTTGATATTTGTTTGCCAAAATTTATTAGTGGAATACAGAATTTAAAATGTTTGTTTGGAAATCATCGTGTATGAGAATGTATACTAAAAAGAGATGCTGCGGAGATTCTCAAAGGGAGTGCTCTATAATGTTTACATGTGTTTATTACCTTGTATGTCAAATTTAGGTAGAAATTCCATGATACACACTTTGCAATAACTAAATGACTTTGCTTTTTTATGAATTCTTCTACAAGTTGGTCATGGCATTTTCTCAGTCCTTCCATGGTATGGAACTAAATAAAAACCAATCAAGTGAGAAAAACAAAGTCTATTTATTTAGAGCTAGCTATAGCAAGGGAGTCAGCCACCATCTCTTGCATTTGGCAGAAACTCAAATGCAGGCAGAGGAGTGGGAAAGCTTTATAGTAGAAAAAAGGTAAGGCTTCAGGTATGCTCTTCTTGGAGATTGTTGGCATGGGGGAGCTGGAGGTGGGATAACCAGACACAGGGCATCCCATGTGACTGGTTAAGGGTATATTTTTGGCTTACTCTGGTTGGTCCTAAATTGGAAGCAGGGGCAAATATTAGGGAAGCTGTCAGTTATTAATCAAGTCTTGGACATTTTGGACTGATTGTTACAGATGTTATTGTTTACCTTCCTGGATTGTTTCTAGAGATAGCAATTTGATTTCCTGCAAGTATGGCTTATAGCAGGCTGGGTTCCTGGGCTGGTTATTGTAAATAAAGGCTTGGCTTCCTAGACAGGTTTCTGAAGGTTGTAGGTTAGAGTTCTATTTTTATATATGGTCTAGTCATTGTCTGTTTGTCTATTTAATCTTTAATGGCTGTTAAATTTTGTGATGCTCCTTTTACCACTCCTCTTAAAAATGCCTTCTGGGATGTTGCACTAATATTTTCTGTTTTGATAATTTATTGAAAATTCTACAAAATGACTGAAAGTAATTAGAGAATCCTTCCTTTATGCCTCCTGAATGTTGCAAAATGAAGACAACAGTGCTGAAATCACTGCTCTGGGTGTTTCTCAGTGGATGTTATTCTTTCCAACCTTTGGAAAAGTGGATCTGTGGGACCTAAAAAGGGAGAGACTTTGTTCTAGAGTGTCTCTGGGATCATTCTAAAAAATCTCTCTCTCTCTTTGTATTTTTATAGCCTTTGCTTTGTTGAATTTTCTAAACACTTCCAAGAATTAAAAACATTACATGAAGAAGGCCAAAAGGAAACTTAAGACAAAGCCAATGTATGATCTTAGGGCCAAATGCAGTATTAGATTAGGATTCTGGAGTTTGGGTGCTTAATATGCTGCCAACAACAAACTGTGAAAAAGAATTCTGGAGATAATAGCTCATTTGTCTCATGAACAGTGACACCTGAGCAACATATAGGTCAGGACATCCTAGTGGTATGTCAAGAACTTTCATGGTAAAGCTGTGGCATCTCATCAGTAGGATCACCACTACCATTTGACTTCAAGGCCATTAAAATCCCACTTATACTTGATTCTCAGAAAGGACCCCTTCCTCTGTAATTCCAGCAATGCCTCTTTTGCTGTATCCTATACACACAAAGTAAAACAAGCGTGCTAAAAAATTTGATGTATTCCACTTGGAAGTTCCAGTTAAACTGCAAAGACATTTATTCCAAGAGGAGAGTTCATCACAATTTTTTAGAGTAAATGTATGAAACTGAGATGAAAATTACATTGCTGATTAAGAAAAAAAATTCTTAAATACTAATTTTAAAAGTCTATGCAAACACTACATAGGCTACTAGTTTTTAAGCAAGTGTTTATTAAAATTTATGAACTCTATTAAATGTTTTGAGTAATACATGCTCATCATAGGGAATTTGGAACAAATAGAACAGTGAAAAGAAAGAAGGTTTACCCAGAGCCCTAAAACCTAGGGAAAACCATTGTTACCTGGATGTAATTCCTTCCAGTCATTTTTTTTTCTGCCCTATGGAGAGAATTTTAAAATAACATGTAGATGTTTTCCCAAGATTTGTTTTTGTCTTACTGTGCACTTCTTGTTCACACTTGTCTGTTTAAAAGGAGAAAACATTGCTTCAAAAAATTCCCTGTTATTCTGTCCTTTTCTGTCCTATATGCTCCTTATGTGTCTCACTAAGGATGCTAAAATAAGGGGAGAAGGTGGCAGTTCACCTACAGAAAACAATATTGAAGTCTGCTGCTGTACTTCTATTTCCCATCATCTGGACTCAGGAGGATTTAAGGGGAAGTGGCTTGATTAACCGTTTAGCTATACATGTTCTACTAAGGCTTCTTTGTCCTGTCCCCTCTCCCAGCATTTCCCTAGTGGCATTGGCCATGAAGTTGACTAGCCTAACATTACACAAAAGAAAAGAGTGGAGTTATACACTGACATAAGAAAGGTGTGATTGAAAATACTTTTATTACATGGGAAAACATACTATGCTTAGAAATAAACATACCATGCTATTTGATTTGAATATGATGTCATTGAACATAGTGTGAATTGTGGGGGATTTTTTGCATTTTAAATTTATTCCTCCTTCCCCTTTTGTTCTTCAGATTTATTTCTAACTAGTCTGAGTTATGGAAGAATGGTAGGGAAGAATTCAGAAATATTGAATCTACCGTGTTTGCTGTGAGTTTGTCCATCAACTATGGATAGAAACTTCTTAACACCCAGGGGACCATAGCTCTTCACAGAATGATATCCTTAATTATCTCCAAGGGTGTGGTTAAGATCTATCAGTTACCATGGAGTATAGGAACCATTCTTCTCCTTGGGTGAGATATTTCTTCACCAGCATCTCTCCAAAAGCAGGAGTTTAGGTAGTGATTACTAAAGCCCTGTAGAGATAGAGTGGGGCAGAATGAGGCTGGATGGTAGATCAAGTATTATACCTTAACTTAGTTACCTTATGTAACACAAGAACCTCAGTACCAAAGCACTAGGTTGGGAGACTACATGGAAGGGAGAGATTCTGAAAATTCCAGAAATGAATTTCACAGAAATTTTGATTTTTTGTTATGCACAGATCCAAAAGGACTTTCTGAGTTAGTTTGTCACCCAGGAGCCAGTTAAACATCTGAATAAATTTGAGTTATAAGTCTTACTAGCAAAAGACAAATGTCAACTCAAGGCAGCTACTGACCATAGCTGGTTCCTTTAAAGTGTTCTCTCCCTAGCCCTCAATGCTCCTTTCTCCCCAGCCCTCAATGCTCCTTTCTCCCCATCTCTTGTGTTTCCCAGAATAGGCTACTCCCTCAATAGGGAAATAGTGATGTTTGGAGAATGCTCTCGAACTTTGCCAATTTTACAGCCTCTGCCTGTCCAATGAATGTTAAAGATGCCCAACCTCTGCTGGTTTCTGCTAGCTCTGCAGAGGACTTGAGGGGTGGAGTGATGCAGAAGAAGAGGTTTTGACTCTGGACTACAGTTAGAATTTGTTTAATTTTCAAAATTCCCCTTGTGGTAATGACAAATTTTCCTTTTTCTTTCCTAATGTTTTTATCTTATTCAATGTGAACAATAGCATTAAACTTAATATTATTTTTATTATGAGAATTTTGCAATCTCTGTGTTCTGGGAATTTGTAGAACAAAGTTTTCCTACGGGGACAGACTGTAAAGGATACCTATCCCAAATCAGTTCTCATTTTACCAAGCCATTGGAGGTTCTAGAATGCTGCTCTAGACTGGTAATTATGCAAAAGGGCCTGTGAGTATTCAGGATAATTATCCCACAAATATAATGCTCATCATAAATATTTTGTATATTAGAAGAATATAATTAACAACTTTTTTTATTATATCCCATTCCATCTATGTTAAATAATTTGCTTAATTTTTCAAATCATAGCTAATATTTAGGTTATAGTCAACTGAATTATTATAAATTAGACTGCCATGAACATTTGGTTTATGGCTTTCTGACTTTAAGATTAATTAAGTTAGTATTTCAGAAGAAAAAGTTTTCTATAAAAAGAGGCTCTCTCAACACATAGTCCTTTTATCATTTTCTTTTTGTTGATTATTTTTTGAAATCTACACAATTCCTTTTTTAGGTGTTGTGTTATTAAAGCTATTAAAAATAATCCAACTAATATTTCTTCATTATAATACCAGAGGATAATAAGTACTTATTCCTTCCATCTTTTCTTCCTATTTGTGTGTTACTTTACAATTCAATAAAACATGTTGGTGAGACTTAATTTCTTGTTTATTCAATTAAAAGTGTATTCTTTTAATTGAAAATTAGTTGGATAACATTGCTGTTTAACAGAAAATGCCTTAATTTGAAGAAATAAGCTGATTAATGTAATTATTTTCTTGAATATACTTTCTGAACTGCTAACAAAGTAATATTTCAAACTATGAACCAATTTGTGTACAATTAAAAATAAAGATTTTATTTTAAATTATCTATAAAATACAAAGAATTATTATTTCAAATTGTTCAATATCCATTAGCATTTTTAATAAAAATGCTTTAATCTCCATGTATTTTTTAAAAATTAGCTTAATTTTTGAGAAATCTTGTGAATAAGTCTGGAGAGTGGGAATTCACTGGGAAAGTAAATCATTCTTAGGTTTTAACTTGACATCTCATCAAATATTTAATAATCATCTGTGTTGTATGGGATACAAAGAAACACGAAGTAAGTTCACTGCATTTAAAGAATAATTGAAATGAAAAAATGCAAAGCATAAAAATACAAAAAGTTAAATATTTTATCCCAACCTCAATTTAATTGCAGAACTGAACTATCTGATCATTCATTATGTGTAGTCACAAGTGATACTACATAAACATACAAGTTCAAATCAAATTTCTGTGATGAGATCTAATTTGATAAAGAAATAGTACATGCAGATTATTCCAGAGATTATATCTGAGGGACAAAAAACCCCTAACTGCTTTGAGAGTGGGCTACAGAGTACGTCAGAGAGAATTCCTGAAAGAAAAGGGCTTTTTATCTCATCAAAACTTCCCTAGTTAGTGGCTCTGTGGAGAATTCTTGGGAGGAATGTATAGAACAAAGCTTTCCTACATGGACAGACCAGGAAGGGTATTCTGGCTGAAATCTCTTCTCATTTTACTAAGCCTTAGGAGGTTCTAGAATGTTACTGTAGGCTGGTAATTCTGCAATGAGTTTCCACACAAGTTCCCACAAATACCGCACTGATCATAAGTATTTTATGATTTGTAATTTCTTCAAATCAGAGCTGAAGCACATAAGTCCTAGTCAGTGAGTGATAACAATGCAGGCCACCTTCATAGAAATACAGAAATCTCAGAAAGCTTAGTGCAATTTAGGCAAAATTTATGATACAAAGATATACAATCATAAAAGCAAACTTCATTTTCACTAAGTGTGCTGTTTTGAATCCTTTGAGAAGCACACCTCAAGGCAGAATTACATGTACTGGTGGTATACTGGGGAAATATCTGTGAATGATAAAAAGGATAAAAAGCAGATTATGTGGAGAGAGCCTTCAGACCATAATAAAGGTTTGACACCTATGAAAGGAGAAAGGGAGGTTTGGAAGAGCCTCAGACTACAGTGTACCTCTGAGAAAATCTCATCTAGGCGTACAACCAAATCAAGGTTGAGATGGGCTGTACTAACTCCAACCATAAGATTGACAGTAAATTACACGTAAAAGGGTGAATTTGTAGTAGGAAAAGATTATAAAGGGAAGTGAAATGTTGTATTTTAAATATAATAGGATTTAAATTGCTGGCAATATTCAGCAAGCCAGATGACATAAAAACAACAATATCCTGGGCTACAAACAGCTGAAACTGGTTGGTAAAATATAACAAACGCATTTCTAAATGAAGAGCTGAACATTCAAGAAAGTTAAAGACATCTTAGATACCAAAGATGAAGAGGAAACTGAGAAACTAAGCTGAACATGGGAGTTACCTTTTGTCTGCCCTGTAATGGAGTTGGGGTGCTGGTTCTGAAGATTAAGGGCATGCATTTCAATGGCCACTGACAGAAAATAGGAGCTGAATCTCTGGTCTCTGTAAGGAGGGGAATTAGAGGAGAAATCCCAAATTCACACATAAAAGAACCTAAAAGGGATTACCCTAAACAACAGAGATGTTGGGTTCAGGGTCAGGGGGCACAAACAAACAAATGAATACCAAATCATAAAGCCACTTAACCATCCCAAGGAGAGGAAAAACAAAAAGCTTACCTGTCCATTTGACTGGGGTTCTTGGTGGAGGAGAAAGTCTCCCTGGTGATTTCATAATTATGTGTCTACTCTCACATGGGTTTGTTATACTACTAGTATGATTTAATAATCTGTAAACCAAGAACTTATGATAAAAATTAGTCTGTCTCTGGTAATATCTCTTGGTGCCTGACAGAATAAAAACACAAAATATTTCAAGAGGGATATAGTATTAACCCATTTCCTCAGTAATCCCACCTATAAAGTTCAAGTTTATAACCCCAAATTACAAAACACACAAGGAAAGAATTAGCAGATTCAACCAACAGCTGAATTAAACTCAAGAATTTGAGGGAATAGAAGCCTTTAAAATAAGTAACTTTAAAATAACTAAAATATATCTATGGTGAAACATTATAAAATGTAGTGAAAAAAAATCATCATTTTGAAAGGAAAGATCTTAAAAGTAGCCAGAGAGAAAAGATGTATTACTTGACAAGTAATGGCACTTAGCAAACTTCTTGAAAGCACCAGTAGAAGACATTTAGCAAAAGTATTGCAAATATAAAGAACAAAATAAGTAAATACAAATATGACACTAATAAATGTCAGTGACCTAAATTTCATAGTTAAAAGGCAATGGCTTTTTGATTACATTAAAATACCAAATTAGGTATATACTGTTTACAAATGATTTTTAAAAGATAAGGATTTGGGAAGGCTGAATGGAAAGAATGGGAGAAGTTAAGTCACAGATATATTAACCAAAAGTAAGTTGGCATAGCTATTTTTTAAATTTTAATTTTTGTATTGAAGTATAGTTGATTTACAATGTTTCAGGTTTACAGCAAAGTGATTTAGTTACGTGTGTGTGTATATATATGTATATATTATGTATATAGTATGTATTCTTTTTTAGATTCTTTTACATTAAAATTATTACAAGATAGTGACTGTAGTTCCCTGTGCTGTATAGTAGGTCCTATTTATCTGTTTTATATAAGTAGTGTGTATCTATTAATCCCAAATTACAAATTTATCCCTCCCTGCCCCCTTTCCCTTTTGGTAACCATAAGTTTGTTTTCTATGTCTGTGGGTCTGTTTCTGTTTTGTAAATAAGTTCTTTTGTATCATTTCTTTTTAAGATTTCACATGTAAGTGATATCATATGGTATTTCTTTTTCTCCATCTGACTTACTTCACTTAGTATGATAATCTCTAGGTCTATCTATGCTGCTGCAAATGGCATTTCA
The DNA here is from genome assembly GCF_048564905.1 of Vicugna pacos. Classification (NCBI taxonomy): domain Eukaryota; kingdom Metazoa; phylum Chordata; class Mammalia; order Artiodactyla; family Camelidae; genus Vicugna; species Vicugna pacos. Next base: position 44,859,897 of record NC_132990.1, read on the forward strand.
TTCTTTTTTATGGCTGAGTCATACTCCTGTATATACATATATATACCATGACTTCTTTATCCAGTCATCTGTTGATGGACATTTAGGTGCTTCCATGTCTTAGCTATTGTAAATAGTGCTGCTATGAACATTGGGGGGTGCGTGTATCTTTTTGAATTAGAGTTTTCTCCAGATATATGCCCAGGAGTGGGATTGCTGGTAAGTCTATTTTCAGCTTTTTAAGGAATCTCCATAATGTTTTCCATAATGGGTGCACCAAATTGCATTCCCACCAACACTGTAGGAGGGTTCCCTTTTCTCCACACCCTCTCCAGCATTTGTCGTTTGTAGACTTTTTAATGATGGCCATTCTGACTGGTGTGAGGTGATAGCTCATTATAGTTTTGATATGCATTTCTCTGATAATTAGTGATATTGAGCATTTTTTCGTGTGTCTATCAGCCGTTTATATGCCTTCATTGGAGAAATGCTTGTTTAGGTCATCTGCCCATTTTTGACTAGGTTGTTTGTTTTTTTGTTATTAAGTTGTATGGGCTGTTTGTATATTCTGGAAATTAAGCCTTTGTCAGTTGCATCATTTGCAAATCTTTTCTACCTTCCATAGGTTCCTTTTCATTTTATTTATTGTTTCCTTGCTGTGCAAAAGCTTATAAGTTTAATTAGGTCCCATTTGTTTATTTTTACTTTTATTTCTGTTGCCTTGGTAGACTGTCCTAGGAGACCATTGCTACACTTTATCTCAGAGAATGTTTTACCTATGTTCTCTTCAAGGAAGTTTATAGTATCCTGTCTTATATTTAAGTCTTAAAGCCGTTTTGTGTTTATTTTTGTGAATGATGTGTTCTAATTTCATTGATTTACATGCAGCTGTCCAGTTTTCCCAACACCACTTGTCAAAGAGACTGCCTTTTCTCCATTGTATATTCTTGCCTTCTTTGTCAAAGATTAGTTGATCATAGGTGTGTGGGTTTATTTCTAGGCTCTCTGTTCTGTTGCATTGATTCGTGTCTGTTTTTGTGCCAATACCATGCTGTTTTGATTACTGTAGCTTTATAATATTATGTGAAGTATGGGAAGGTTATGCCTCCAGCTTCATTCTTTTTCTTCAATGTTCTTTGGCAATTCTGGGTCTTTTGTGATTCCATATAAATTTTAGGATTATTTGTTCTAGTTCTGTGAAAAATGTCATGGATAATTTGATAGGGATCACATTAAATCTGTAGATTGCTTTGGGTAATATGGCCATTTTAACAATATTAATTCTTCCAATACAAGTGAATGTTGGGATTCTTAAAATGCAGTATAATTTTACCTTTGTGAAAGGATTCAATTTTTTTACTTTCCTTTCATAAATGAATTAGCTTTGGGTATTTTTAAAGATTTAGAATCATATTAACTTAATGGAGGGACAACTAAATCCCCAAGATCTTTAGAAAGAGACGTGTAATGTCTGAGGAAGACTACAAAACTAGAATTTCAGCTTCACTTTGCATTTCTAGGGAGAACAAAGATTACACTTCTAAAAATGTCCCCGATGATTTCAGACCAATGGACATCTCCTTTTATAAACTATTAGAAACTTCCAAAATAGAATTATTTTCTGTTTCATCTCTTTAATCTTCAAAATATCCAGCCCAAACTCCACCACTCTCTGGCTGTGAGTTTTTGGACAAATGATTGAACCTCTCTAATCCTTTGTTTCCTCATGTATAAAATGGAGATGATAATTGTACCTTACTTGTTGGGCTGTGGCAGGGATTAAAAGTATCCTGCACAGTGTCCAGCCTGGCCCATTAATTTTTAGGTATTATTTACATTATTAATTTGCTAGTCGTGGAGATAACATAACATGGTGGTTAATACACTGGACTTTGGAGTAAGCCTACCTAGCTTCAAACCGACTGCCACTTACTAGTTCTGTGGCCTTGGGAAGTCACTTATCCTCTGTGCCTCACTTTTCCCATCTGTGAAAAGAATATAATAATAGTATCTACCCCATGGGATTTTTATGAAGATCAGATAATTTATATATGTGAAAAGTACTGAGAACAGTGTCTAGCACATACCAAGTGCTGTCTATATATGTGAATGTTTAAATCAAATAAAACACTTAATCTATATTTTAAGTAATAGGTGAGTGAAGTAGTTATAGAGTAAAACTAAATCATGTCACTTTTGTTTCTTTTTATTTGTTATTATTTCTTTTCCTTTAGAGTGTTCAGTAACCAGAAGAACTGCATGCTTTGAGATTGTTGGTCTGAAGGGTGTTCAGTTTGAAGGAGGTACTTGCCAAATTGCTAGTAGGGAAGGCTAATGATTCAGAATCATCAAAATCTGAGAAGAGTCAGCTGATGCCTACTCTTAGAGCCTTTAGGAGAGCCCAAGAACATGAGAGAAGTATTACGAATAGGTAGCCTTCTCTATATATGTTTATGGACTGTTGCCATTCTTTCAAGTACAGAAGAGTAGTTGTGGATTAGAGAGACTGATTTACTTTTAGAGATTAATTGTCTTGGCCTGCCCCTGGGCGAAAAGGAGTTCACATAGAATGAAAATCATAAACAGTGTTACTCTATTTCTTTTGTACTAAGACTCTTCATAAAGAATGACCCAATAGGCTAGAAGACTTTCAAGCAAATTAAAATTATTTTCCACAAGGAACATAAGCATTTTGATTGCTTCCCTATGTTTTAGAACTATTAAGAGTTCTTCAAATGAGGTCCAAAGTGCAGCAAAACATAATCATCCAACTTGGAAGGCAGCCATGGAATGGGATGACTGAATAAATATTACCATCTAGCATCATTTATCTCAGGCTTTAGTGGGAATGGGAGAGAGGTTGGGAAGGGATTTCCTGCCAAAATCCAAGGTTAAACCCGAAGAGAAGTTAGTACCCTCCAGGGGCCATTTTTTCTCCATTATGAGCCTTAGCTATGATTTCATTTCAATGACTATTTTAAAAAATTATGTTTTGCATGGGGGTAGGCAAAGCTGGTTTTGAACATCTGTAATTTGAAACTTTATCTAGAAATGTGATGGTCAATTTGAATATATATGAATATACTTTTGCTGCTGGCCTTTTCTTCAGTAAATTTTTCTGCAGACAAATGAGGGCCATTAAAAATTCCTTGCAGTAGAGGCATTTGATTATTTAAAGTGAGATTGTGGATACCTCCATCAGCCTTTGACAGGGAACACAAACCATAATTTGGAAAGTGTAATGTAAACCTTGAGACAAAGAAGTAACTTAACAGACCTGAGTCAAGCATAAACAATGAAGTGGTTTGAAAGGGTTGGTCTCCCCAAAATGTCACGTTCCACGGAAGAATGCTTTCTCTATTTGATCTGTCACTAGAGCTCTCAAAACATGACACTCCTTGAACATAATATACTTTGATGATAAACTAGATTAACTTTCTCACTACAAGTGAAAGGCCACCTGTTGCCAGAATGGCCATATTCCTCGTTGGCTGTCTTGTAGCTGTCATCACTTCAATGCAATCTGCAGCCGACATGCTGGAATATAATGAATATGTCAGAAGTTGGAGGTCAGCCATCTAAGTACATGAAAACTTGGCTCGCCTACAGTGTCAGCATGGAGGCCTCCCCTATCATCTTGTGCAAAGGATTTCTGCACCACTTGATTTGTTTGCACAGGGTTTGTTGCTGTTGGATGGCGTGTATTTCTGAGAGGCTTTTTGACAGCCCATTCAAATATTTTCAGTGTAGAAAAATAGGGCTTTTGGTTTCAAGCCCTTCAAATAATAATAGGTGGTGTGAAATGCCATGGTAGCTGATGGTGGTGGGGGTCTGTTGTTGGTTTGTAGTGGAAATATCCACAGAGACTGTTAGAAGTGTTTTGATTGGAGTAGAGAGGAGGGTTGGTTGGAAGATCAGAGCCACTGAAGAAATTGTAGAGGTGCTCAGCTTGCTACTTTCTCCTCCCCGCCCATAACATACAGTGGTGTTGGGTCCGTTGCGCCACAAACTCTTGGTATAGGGAAATGTAAAATGGTGCATCATGTTTATTTATATGTCAGATATTTCCATCATATACAATGTAATATGTATCAGTTTTCCAGCTCACCACATTGAGGAATAATATGAGATTTTTTTGTTTATTCATGGCATATCTGTTCTTTCTTCTCAAAAAGTCAGGTCTGTTTTCACTAACAGCATCAGGAAGAAGCCTTCTGAAGTCTTGGTGCACATAATTAAAGAATCATGTGTAGTTCCACTGGCTGAAAGTAAGAGAGCTTAAAATCAGTCTTAGCTGTTGTTAAATGCTTGCTGCAAACCTTTAAAGGCCAACCCTAAAAGGAGAATTCTGTTCTTGGCTTTAGCTTGGACAGAATTTCTCAACCTTGGCACTACTGACATTTTGGATTGGATAATTCTTTGTGGTGGGGGAAGGTCCTGTACATTGAAGGATGTTTAGCAGTATCCCTAGTCTCAACCCCCTAGACGCTAGTAGCATCTTCTCAGTCATGACAGTAAAAAGTCTCCAGGTGTCCCAAATTGCCAGTTGTGCCCTGAGACCCCCTTGGGGGCAAAACTGCCCCTGGTTGATAGCCACTGAGTTGGTGTGATACTAGGTTCCTAGAGGTATATTACATTGCAGTATCATAAAGAAGCAAATTATATGCAGAAGCCCACTCCTCTAAATTTACCTCTGCAGTTTCAATATCACAATATCATTTGGAAAGGAGTAGTAGGCTTATTGCACTCTATATACTAATTCACATTTATACATCCTTAAAGTATGGGTTTGCATAACCAAGGGCCTAAGATTATCTTCTGTTGGTTTTGATAATAATAGCAATAATAGTTCTCATTTATGGAAGGGTAATTTTGGTGCCCCACCCTGTGCTAAGTCATGTGCTAATTCACTTGATCCTTGTAACAAATGTAGACATGAACTACATTGTCCTACTGTCTTATCAGATGAGTACACCGAAGCTTGGAGCCTTTAAAGAATTTGTCTAAACTTATACCATTAGTAAGAAACAGAGTTTGTGTTTAAATCCAGGTGGTCCCACTCAGAACTGTATAATGACCTTCTTGTCTACAGTCTCTCTCTTTGTGGACTGGATTACAGCTGCTCCCAGGGACGGAACTATTCCTGGGCCTCTACAGCTGACGCTCAGCAGATTTCTTTCTAGCACTTTCACGTAATTTAGGTCTCAGTGAGTCACATCCTATAATCGTTTTATAAGAACAAAGTGGCAAATAGCTAATTTAAAATTATCCCTGTCAAAAGAAGATAAGAAAATTACGTGTGGGTTTGATTAAAAAAAAAAACGTTTTCTATCTCTTCTAAAACACTTGTTAAATTTTATCGAGATGTGACCTTATAAACTTAGACCTCTAATGTCTTGGCAAGCTGTATGCTTTGTGGGAATTGGAATCCCCACTCAATATTTTAATTTGTGTTAATTAACTCAATGTTTAATTTTTGCTGTTTGTTTTCATCCTCCCCAACAGTTTCTACATGTGTCAACGAGGGGAAATATCTGACTATTACATCACATTTTTTCTCTATTACCCTGCTAGCAGAGGTTTTGAAAACAAGTGAAATCACCAAAAGTCAGGCAGATTGAACAAAACAAAAGAAAACAAAAAACAAAACAAAATGAAACAAAAGCAGAGACACCTATTAATCCACAGCCTGGAAAATGAACTAACACATTTGCCCTCACCTATTTTTCCCTAGTCTAACGTCAGACCTCCTTTCCCCCCTTCTTTATTTATACATCCTTTTAATCATCACTTTAATTTATCTTCACTTATTCTATTGCCATTTCCCAAAATGATTATAGAAGTAATATAAAAGGAGCCTTTTCTCTCTCTCTCTCTCTTTTTTTATATTAGTGCATTAGGCCATTTTTTCATTAGCACTTAGCAGACACTCAGTAAATATTTACTGTCTTATGGACCCCAGTAGACAAATCAGAGTAGAAAACACAGTAAAACAGAAGATAACAGGCTAAGTGTAGTCATATGGGAGATAACTACACTGCCATTCAATGGTGGGGCACAGGAAGAGCAATGAATTGTTATTCCCACATTTCACTGACTGCTATTGAAGTAGTCTTTATCACAGAGAATTTTAAACATATACAAAAGTAGAAAGAATGGTAAATGAACTCCCTACACTTTCACTCACCTCAGAAGTCATCAAGCCATGGCCAGTCTTGTCGCATACTGCAAGTTATCTATCGAGGTAAAATGAATTACCCCAAATTTAGCAGTGTAAAACAACATACATTTATTATCTCACAGTTTCTGTGGACTAGGTCTCCACATGGGGCTTATTTGGTTTCTCTGGCTCTGGGTCTCTCACAGACTGTAGTCATCTGAAATCTCACCGGAAGTGTCTACTTCCAAGCTTACTCAAGTGGCTGTTGGCAGGACTCAGTTGCTCACGAGCTGTTGGTGGGAGACCTTCCTCTCTGTTCCTTTCCATGCGGACCTCTCTATGGAACGTCTCACAAGATTGATGGCGGCTTGCTTCATCAGCTGCCCACAAGAAAGAGAGCAAGAGAGAGTGAGCAAGACAGGGAGTCACAGTCTTTTGAATTTAATCATGAAAGAAGTATCCCATCACCTTTGCCAAATTCCATTCTTTAGAAAAAAGTCACCAAGTCCAGCCCCTACTCAAGGGGAAGGAATTACATAAGGGTGTAACTACCAGAAGGTGGGGACTACTTGGGGCTATTTTAGGAGTCTGCCTATCACACATGCACATTCACATTCCTTCTACCCTCCCAGATTATTATGAAGCAAATCCCAGATTTCATATCATCTCTTCTGTAACTGTTTCAACCTATATCCCTAAAAGATAAAGGTTTTTTGAAAAATATATAACCAAAGCACCATTATTGCACCTACAATTTAATAATAATTCTCTAACATTTTCAAATTTCCAGTGTTCAAATTTCCAGTTGTCTCATGAGTATAGTAATCCTTTGAGATAGACTGACATATTTTAAAATGTCTGCTAAATCCCTTTTTAATCTTTTGTTTTTCTCTTCTTTCTCCTTTTTTCCTCCCTTGTAATTTATTTGAAACAGCTAGCTTGTTTCACCTGTAGTTTCTTGCAGTCTGAGTTTTGCTGATTGGATTCCTGGATTAAAGTTTATTACATTCTTAATATTTCCTTATAAATTGATAAAGTATTGATTTTAAAATCACATTTTTTATACATTGAAATAAGGGTGCATCTTACTATCAAAGGCTTTGTATCATGTCTCAAGTGACAGTTATGATACCATTGTCATTGCTTCAGCAAGAGTGAACTTGACTGTATTATTACTTCAGTTGAATTATGTGCATTGTTCCTATTACATGTTGAGTTTAATTGCTATTAAATTTTTTTTAAAGATTACATTATGATTTTGCATTGAAAGAAAGAGTCACTGGGAGTGCAGGAAAACACAGAAACAGAACAGAGGGGGATAATTTGATTCATTCATGACTGGGCCACTATAATCCCTTGATGTTTCATACTGCAAACCAAATAAGGACATTTGAAGAAGAAATGTAAGTCCCGATGATATCTGAAACAGATCAAAGAAGCACCAGTATTAGCATTTGCCAACAGAGCATCAGTCCCTTGAAAGAAAATTCCATAGTCAACAGAGGAGCATTCTTTCAAGTTATAGTCAAGATATATATTATCTTTCAATAAAATAGTACGGAAAAACAGGAAATCAATGGCTTTGAATATAGAAGTGATTCCTGTTGGATTTTTTGTTTTTGTTTTTTTTTCAGTATATTCTGTTGACTTTGGGAAATACTAAGTGAAAACAATACTAACAAAGTTGCATCACCAATATTAGCCTAATTAAAGCACAGGAGAAAGATTAGAAGGAAATACATCAGATTGCTACTAATATTGTTGAGATTCTGGGACACATATTTTTCCTTTATATTTTGTTATTGTTTTCCCGAATTGTTTACAGTGAACAAGAATATCTTTTAATATCAGGGGGAAAAAAAACAGTAAATGTTATTCTGGTAAAAGCACCATGTCAGAGAAGTGATAAACCAAATTATGAGATGGCTTCTGTAGGAGAGGCTGCAAGATTCTCGGGCTTGTAGGCTGCAGGGTTAGTTTTAGTTCTTGACCGAGGAAGCTTTTGGCAGTCTTCCTGTGAATGGACCACTGCCTTCTCCCTGCTTGGGGAGTGCCCCATCTACCCCCAACTCTGAAATTGTTTCAGTGCTGTCTATGAGGGATGTTCTCCAGTCCTTGTTAATTTTTTCCCAAAATGTTCAAGTATGATGTTTTCATGATGACTTTGGAGTTCAGAAAGGCCTGTTGGATTCTTTAGGTGAAGAATTTTTTTTGTAGAATCTTAATCATTAGTATTTTTGCTAATATTTTCCTATTTTTGAATACAGAGAAATGATAAATGATATAAATCTCTGTAAAGATAAGTTTTAAGAAATCATTCCAATAAATGTAAAATAAAAAATTCTAAATGATAAGAAGATACTCAAATCAGTTTAACTGGCAGAGTTTTTTTCCTTAGTTGCTTTAAAAATATTTGTGTGTTTCTCAACTAAATTATCAGATTTGATAAATTATATTACTAACAATAAAACTTAAAAAAAACTGAAAAAGCTCTGTTCTCTAGAGCTAAATTTAGGAGACTAAGGATTTGTCTGTCCTCTCCTCATATGTCTCTTCTTGCTGATAATCCCTTATTTCCTTGATACTAGATATTGTAAGTTGTTAGATATATCATGAATTTTATAACAACTTTTCAGAAAAAAGAAGCACCTATAAAGTTACACAGTTTTTTTTTTCCTGATAGATGTACATTCTTCAATTCATAAGTTTTCTCTGAACCTAAGCTTTTTCACATTCAAAGTCTAAATGTTCTCCTGAGTCAATTTTGGATCGGACTGTCTGCAGCATCATGTGACCTCCTCCACTCCACCTGAAAACCTGTCTTTCATAATCTGTTTCTTTTTAGCACATGTATGAACACAAGACTAATTTTGAGGCATATTGGAGTATTCCAGGCTTGATGATGAACAGTCCCTGTGTAGTTAAAATCATCATTTTCTTTTCCCTCTTGATTAAATTTGATATTAATGGACATTAAACAGTTCTTAGGAATCAGCTAGGAATTTCTGATAGATGGTTGCTGGTATCAGAGTAATCACTGGAATTCAGGAAAAGACATTATTAAACCTTCATAGTTTTGAGAAACCTGCGCCTATTCCAAGAGATTTGGCAATTTCTGTTGCCTTTAATTGTACTGTGTGGAGTGTGACGATATTCTGCAAAGACAATTATTATTTGTTTCTTTGTTAAATTTTAATATATTCTTTTTTGAAGACATTTTAAATGACAATTGGAATCCAAACTTAAAATAAGGTTCAACTGCATGCCACACAAACAAGCTTATATCCCAGCTTAGGTGAGACTCAGATGAATTTATAACCTTCCACACACATGCTAATTTGCACATGTGCAGGCATTGACATCTATGTCACAACTCACTCCTCTGCCAAGTTTCTTCTGGCACTGACTATAAATTACATACGAATTTGAGATATGTTAAAATGTGAAAAGTTCTGCATCTTAGACTTGATGAAATACAGTAATAAGTAACATTTATAGAGTATGTATAATGTGCTAGATACCTTACCTATATTATTTCACTTAATTTTAATTATTACCCTATTAAAGCAGTGTTGTTACTGTCTCAATTTTACAGATGAAGAAAACGAAGTCTTGGGAAGTTTTAAGTCATTAACCTAAGGAAAAGGCAGAACTGAGTCAAAACTTGGAACTTGAAAGTGCATACTATCTTTACTTTCCTACTTTTCTCTCAGTAAAGCCTTATTTCTTATGCACTATTAGAAATGTCCAATAGAACTTTCTGTTATGGAAACGTTCTCTACCTGTGCTGTCCAACATGGCAGTCACTAGCCACCTGTGGCCATTGAGCATTTGAAATGTGGTTAGTATGACTGAGCAATTAAAATGTTAATCTTATTTAATTTTAATTAATTTTAATTTAAATGGGCACATGTGGCTGGTATCTCCCACACTGGAGAGTGCAGCACTAGAATAAAGGTCACTATAGTCTCAGGAAAATTCCAGTGTTAAGGATGCAGAGTTTACTTTCATGCTTGCAAAAGTCATGTCTACACAAGTGGATTCTGAAGTCATTACTTCTGAGACAACTTGACTATTCTCTTGGGTTTTTGCAAAATGGTCAGCAAATCTTAAACAACAAGGAGCAGCTAGAAAACTACTGTACTACTATATGGAGTACTTAGTCATGATGTAGAGAAGTCCCTTTTGGGAGTCTTCTTAGATCCACTGTCATGTGTTTTTGTTCATGTTGTTATTAACATTTTATATTTTAAAATACCTTACATTTTACCTACAGGTTTCCAATTATCTTATAAAACTTTCCCAAACATTCTGATAAGGTAAGGAGAATTAGTATTACCATCCCTATTTTACAGATAAGGAAATTGAGACTCGGAGAGGGTATGTGATTTGCCTGAGGTCAGGCCGGTAAGGAGTGACTTATGTGGGGCTGGCATCTTGGTACTTCTAATCAGTTGTACTTTCCAGATAAGGAGCTATTTCTCCACTTTTGCATTCAAGCATATTTGATTTAAAAACAAATACTCACCGAACAAACTCTGCAGGAAGAAACTCTGACTTTGGGTGGAGATGTTTCCAGGCAAGCCGAGAGAATAAGGTGTCACCCAAGGAGCATTTGTCCCTCCCAAGGGAAGCCTTTACTTAAGCCCAGTGGCTTAAGTAATTGTCACTGTTTTCAGGGTGTCTGGCTTCAAGCCAAGTGGTTGCTGGGGCACTAATTCTGCTGCTTCTCTATATGGCCTTTTTTTTTTTTTTTTGTATTTTGTAGAGAAAATAAATATGTCAAAATATCAATTTCTCCTTGAGTATTTTGGTTGACTTCAAGTACCATTCCTTTTGTAATTAAGTGGGAAAGGGAAAACAGATGGTCACCTTGTCAAATCTTATTTTCAAGTTAAATACACACAGTCCTCTTTCCTAAGCAGGCTAATTCCCTTTTAATGGGAATGCTTTAAGATAGGGAAACATTGGTGGTTTTGCATAGGATCTAATGAACATGTACATAACGTCCACCTGCTTGGACAGTGCACTTGGGGAAAAAAAGCCTTAATTTTTATGGAAGTGCCACCTGTAATCTTCTGTGTTGTTTAGAACAGTAATCATTTAGCTTCTCTGTACTTTAATCTCTTCAGGGTTACACCTTCTGTACATATAGCCAAAGCAAACACAGGGAGCGATGACATGTATCTGGGCATTGGAGATTAAAGGAACAGCAGGAGAGTTTGCAGATGGTCCCACTGTCATCTCGTTTGGCTACTTTTTGGATATTGAGGAGGATCTGGATAGGTGAAGGAATAATAATTACTCAAAAGAGGAAGCCATCTCTTTCTTACCCACCTACTTCTAGAACAATGAGGACCTATTGATTAGAGAGATCTTAGGCCTTTCCCAGATTAATTCTCCATGTTAGGGAGAAAATAGAGAAAATACCTTCAGTTAAAAAACTTCTTTTGTGTGTGACAGTATGAAAATTAGAAGTAGATCTTCACATCTTTGCCAATCCCAAAGTCCCTCTTTCACATCTTTTATAAGTGTCTCTTTACTTCTTTGCCCTTGTAAAGTCACACTCTCTGGATCATCCATATTACACAGAATAAAAGTGGACTTCCGGACAAAGAGAAAACCTTGATTTTGCCTCTATTTCTAGAAAAAGAGGAGATTCCAGTCACTGCTTTTCTGTCAGTCAGCAATGATGTATTGAGCACCTACTGTGTACTTGAAACTGTGTTAGAATTCTCCCTCTTGCCCTGAAGCAGAGCACATCGATTTTTAGAACCATCTTTAGTTAAGACTTTAATTAAAAATCCAATATTATTTTTTAAATGTGTGCCATTCCTCTTGGAGTGCTGAAGTGTTTTGCTTTCTGCCTGTGTGTTGGCTTGGGGGAAAATCTCCTTTTTCTTTGTTTAGCCAGAAGTAAAGGAGACAACTTAAACTTAGTATTTTTATGAAATTTCTTTTAAAGTGTTTTGACATTGTGGCCGATGGTCTGGCTAATTCATAAAAGATTCGTAGTTACTATAAATTCTTACTATCTAAAAATATACAGTTTGGAAGAGTAACTAATGCTGTGTACACACATAAAAAATCTGCCTATGAATACTGCACGAGGAGAATTAGGCTTAGTTTATTGAAATCTCCTTTTAACTAGGACATTACATATGCCCCCCTCAATTCTTATGCTTAAATGTTGGTCAACAAGGGGACAATAAATGATATATATGTAAAAATCTATTTGATAATCATTTTGTATTCTGTGAACATATTGTAGAATCTATATAAATCTATATTAAAAAAACAAACCAGCCCTGAATTTTACCGTTACTCAATAAAGTTTGTTAACTAGCTGGGAGGTAGAGACCTAGATGCCCATTCATTGATGTTTAATGAAATTTTATTTTTAATTAATTAATTGGCCAAAAGACAAGTCTGGGTCATATGAGTTGCGCTATGAATAAGGCTACCCTGCAAAAACAAATGACTTTTTCATGGAATCTTGTTTTCCTCTGTGGTTCTTAAGGAGGGTCCTTTTTGCATTATTTGGTGATTTTTGGCTTCTTTATAATTCTTGGAGGAGATCTTACACAAAACCACAAATATTTCAAATATCACTGTTATCACTGCGTTACTCATTTAGACTGCACAAGAAACCAGGAATGTTTTTGCCATTTAAAACTTCCAGAGCAAGAATGAACAAAACCTTGAGTCTCCCAAGGTTAAACAGATGTGGTAAAAGCACATTCACTTGATGTTTGTTTTGTTAACAAAAGTGAAAGCTTAATATATGTTACAGATTTCCCTTTTCCTTTTGTTAAATTGATAGCTGGTTATTGTGTTTAAAAAGGAAGTTATAAGAATGTACTCTTCTTTAAGATCTGGAAACTCAAATATCCTTGATTCTGTGAAATATGTCTTTTATTTTTTTAATTAATGCGTTTGTCTGTGTGATATAAGAATTTAGAGTTGTATTTTATTGGAAATGGCTTTTAATAGGTTTGTTTGCTAAGCTGAGTTCAATTTTATATGTAAGAAAACCGTATTGAAGTTCCTCAGAATTGTTTCTAAGACTGAGGTCTCTAAGGTTGCCTTATTCACTATGGGCCTTTACGCTTGATCTTTAATTTATAAAATGAGATTTTTCTTTATCTCTATGTCCTATATACTAATTTCTTCCTTTCTTTGGTGGAGGAGATTTAGAGATGGTAACAAGCATTTTTTTTTCCTTCTTTGCATTTTGAAGATGTAAAAAACAGTATCTATATAAACTCCTGGATAATTACATAGGATAATAATAATAATGTGTGGTATTTCTAGGAAAAGATTCTATAAGTTAAGAAAAATTTAATTCTGATTTTTGTAATAGTACTGAATCTAGGTACATTCAGAAAAATGTCTGTGACGTACGCTAGTTGGTGGGCTTCATGTTCTTGATGACAACTCGATTTCCATTACTTTCCCTCTTTCACCTTCCCCTTGTCTTCAAGGCCCGTCATCCTACAGTGACCATGTGCTTTCCCTCCCCTGACATGAACGCACATTGTTTCACACTCAGGGCTGAATACCATCGTTTGCTGTTAAGTTCAAAATCTAACTAAATATGATGATTAATATCCATCTGAAAGTTAAAACATGCTGTCTTCCTCTTCCCCGCCCCAGGGATTACAACTGGAAATCAACAATCTTACCCCCTTAGGGAGAATTTTATGGAAATTTCTGGAATATCTACACACTCCCTATTTGATTTCAAATGATAATATAATCAATCCAGGAAAGAAAATCATCCTAAAATTTCATATTATGATTAGAAGTGTAATCTTGCTGTTAGAGGAAATTTCTAATTATTAACTTAGAAGAGTCACAATTCCTCAAGCAAAGATTCTGAGCACCGCATCTTTGGAGAAAATAGCTGCTTTGGGTGAAAGCACAGTCGGCATTCTGCCCGCACATGGTTAAGTACTCAATAATATTGCTGCATTAAAATTTAAACGTGAGCCCACTCCCAAAACCATAGGAAGCCTTTCTGTTTTTCCTTTTGCCATTTTAAAATAGCATACTGATTTATTTCCATTACAAAAAGAAAAGTTTCCTTCTAAACCTAGCTAAAAATTTAATTATAACGGGAGCGTAAAAAAAGAAAGAAGACTGAGAAAGAAAAGAGAAAAAGAGAAAGAAAAAGGAAGAGAAAGAGGAAGAAAAGAGAAGGAAGGAAGGAAACCAAGACAGTCTGCATCCACATTTGGTTGCTGTCCTGAGATTAAGCGCGACCACACAAAAACCCAAAGGAAGCAAGCATCATTTAACATTCAACTTGCAATTCATTTTGGGACTCTATCATTATGCCAGCTCATTTGTCTGCAGTTTAAAATGTGTTATAAAGTCAAAACTTAGAAGTAAAATTCTTTCACTTCCTGATACTAGAGTGAGCGTAGTACATCTGCCTGTTTTGGATCATTTCTAAGCATTTCTCAAAGGTTAGTTCCACTTTGCCTGAAAGATGGTGTTTTGAACCATTGAAAACTGTTTCATCAAAACTTTATCAGATCATGATTTCTTTTTTTTTCAATTCCCTAGTGGAAGATATTACTATTTAAACAATTGCCTTATTAATTTTATTTCTAAAATGTTTCTTGAATATATCACCTTTCATCTCTGTCCCAGACACTGTCTTTATGTTCCTCACAACTCTTACCAGGCCTGCTCCTGGGTTCTGGGTTGACTTCTGTTTCAGTCTTTTCCTAATTTAATTATTTCTTTAGGCTGTTATGAGGATTATTTCCCCAAGGAATAGGATTAATCATGAGTTTTTTTCTTCCAAAGCCTTCAGTGGCTTTCATTTGCTTACATAATAAAGCCTGAGCTGCTTCAAGATCTTTTATCATCTAGCTCCCAAATACCTTCCTAGCCTCAACTTCTCTTTCCTCCTTCTGTGTATATTATTACTATGTTTTGTACCAATGAGTTCCACAAATGTACCAGAAGCTTTCATATTTCTTTGTCTTTGTTCACTCAAATTCCTCATCCCAAATGTCCTTACTGTGCTCTTATATGGAAAACCCTAACTCAACTTAAACATCACCCCTTTATGAAGCCTTTGGTACCTTCCCCAGCTAAGGTAATTGTTCTTCCTCTACCCTCCTATTTAATTTTCAGTGAAAGAAACACCAAATACATTAGGATAAATAAAATAAGTATTTGTTAGTTCATGTAACCAAAAATCCAGTAGTCGAACTGGCTGAATGCAGTGCCCAGCTAATGTTCTTAGGGGATCTGTCCCATTTCTTGGCTCTGGCTTTGTCCATGTTGGTTTTAGTCTTCAGCAGATAGGAAAATGGTTCTCAGAAGCTCTAAATTTACATGGTATTATTAGCTCTTAATCGCAAAGGGAGAGAAACTCTCTTCTCCCTTGGACACTGATTGTCCCTGTTTGAGTCATTTGTCCATCTGGGCTCCCTCACTGTTTCTGGGAAGTTAGGGTTCTCTGATTGGTCAGTCCAAGTCATATGTTCCTTCTGGTAAAGGAGGTGGAGCCATGTGATGGACAGACACACCAGAATACTGGAGAGTGAGAAAGAAACAGTCTCCAGGAGGAAATTTACTTACTACAATTTCTATTGGGCACTTTAATTTTGTCCTTTGTTGTAGCTCACTGTTCATGTGTATCTTTTAATTCTAAGCTTCTTGAGGGCAAGTATCAACACACATTCAATAAATGTTAGTTGAGTGAAGGACTTACCAGGCAGATAACAAATGAAACAGCACCCAGAGTTATCATTTTGATGGACTGAAGGTTCATTTTGACCTTTTCAAAGCCTCATTAGTGAGACTTGATATTATCCAGTGATTAAGGGAGACTGGAGTTCTCAGAATATGAGGGAGGGGATTAGTATTTAAGATACAACCAACTTATTTAAAATATCAGATCCCAAACATTTTAGCTATGATTTAGCTATCAAAAATCCTTTAAACTAAAATGTTCTGATGTAGAAAAATGATTGCTTTTAGTAGAGAAAATGTTGATATGGTTTATTACCCTCATGAAAACAATAATACTTAAAACCTGCATTTTTAATCTCTCACAGTTAGGCAGTCAGTTTTATTTTATACTCTTAGAAAGTACAAAGTCTTGCCAACCAGAGTTTTAAAATCTTCAAAATGGAAAATTAAAGAGTAGTTCCTCATTCCTCTCCTTTTCTTCGTAACTTAAAATAATCTAAGAAAATGACCCTGCTTTGCTTTGCATTTTTTGCTCTAAATAGTCTAAGTGCTTTATTTAAGCTAGTTGTTTCATTAGCATGATGCTGCACGAAGGAGTTGATCACATGTGGCCCCGACCTGGGCAGTATCATGTTGTGAACACCTAATTTGTATTGCTTCCTTCCAATGAACTTTTAACAAACCAATTTCTAAGCCTGTTTTCATCAGATCTGTGCTCTAGAGGTTGTTTAGTGTAGAGGCTAAGCATTTTGAATTTGGAACCAGACTGAAGCTGATAGGAAATCTAACTCTGCCTCTTGTTGGCTCTGGATGTCCTTAGACAAGTTACTTAGGCTCCCTGAATTTTGGTTTACTCATCTATAAAATTGGGTTAATAATAACTGTCTCAGAGAATTGTGGGAGTTAACAGGGTTGATGTGATATTGTATATGGAATGTAAGGAACATTATAAAGGCTCAATATAATATATGGGCTATTATCACAATAGAGGTTATTATACTTCAACTGGTACCTGTTGCTTTAGAGGGGAAGCAAAGCTGGAAATCATTGGGGAAGGAACATTTGAGCAGTTGTGTTGAAAGTACTCCTGCTTAAAATGGAAAATGTGGCATTTGAAAGACAGAACAATGTCCTTATTTCATCACTGATAAGATGTCCTGCTTCTCAACCCTTGATGGACTGATGCCTCTGCAGCTTGAGTCTTGCCCCCCTCCCCATACTCCTCTTCCTTAACTGCAACTACCAGTGTTTTGTGACAAAAGACACCTCTCCATAGATAGACCATGAGGACCATGAGGCCAGTTGCAGTGTGTCTCTTCACCCCCCACAAGATAAAAATATCTTACTCCATTTGAGATTAAATTTAATCTTGTTGGCAAATGTGAAGCTGCTGTACTCCAGTTTCTTAAATACGAAAGATGAGAGATGAAGCAAGACATAGCATACAGGGAGATCTTCCCAGTCATCCCAGAGTTCCAATGAGGCCACAGATCACAGAGCTTCATTATGATTAGAGTCACGGTCGTATTAAATTTAAACTGACAATGGCTTGGTTAACCTTACAGTTGACACAATTCTGGATTGAACACACTGTCTTCTAGAAAGAAGATCTCTGCTTGATATGTGCACACAGCAGGTGTTCATTCTTGCACCAGTCCCCACCCACTGTCATTTGCTGTTCTTAGTAATTTTTGAAACTTTATTTTGCAAAAATGTCAAACTGACAGAAGCGTTGCACTCTTGGTTAAGAGAACTATGTAGCTTTTACCCAGATTCACCAATCTTGTTTTGCGGGAACACATGTTAAAGATTTTAACTCATTGTTAATGCAGGAAATGGGCAATGTCACAACCAGTTCAAAGGTTCATTTATAGATCAGAAATATGGAAATGAATTTGCAAATGGATGTAAAACTGGCTTCTTGCACAAAGAGGGAGGGAAGGCAGCTGCATATCCATTTGACAGAATTTGTGTACAAGAATTATTTTGCTTTGCTATGATGACTCACTAATTTTTAACATTTGCCACATCTCCTTTATCATTCCTTTTTTCTCTAATTAAATTTTTCCGAACCCTTTGAGAATAATTTGCATGCATCATGCCCCATAACCATTAATACCTTTAATTCATTGTGAATTGTGAAAGAAAACGAATTTTCTTTCATAACAAGTTATTAAATTCAGAAAATTTAACATCGATACAATACTTTTCTTTAATCTATAATCCATGTTTTATCAATTGTTCTAACGACATCCTGGATGGCATTTTTTAATCTATAGTACTGAATTCAGTCCAGGGTCACATATTTCATAGGGTTACCATGTCTCTCCCTTTTTTAATGAGGTATAATTGACATACAATATTATATTAGTTTCAGGTATACAACATAATGATTTGAGATTTGTGTATATTGTAAAATGATCACCACAATAAGTCTAATTAACATCTGTCATCATACATAGTCACAATTTTTTTTTCTTATAATAAGAACTTCTAAGATCTACTCTCTGAGCAATTTTCAAACATGCAATACAGTATTATTAACTATAGTCACCATGCTGGTCATTATGTCCCTGGGACTTGTTTATTTTATAATAAACCATTCTCACCTATTTTACCCTCCCCTCCTTCTCTGGCCACCACCAATCTGATCTCTGTATTTATCATATCTCTTTAGTCTTCTTTATATTTTTTACAAAATTTTGAAATCTGTCTATGTTGGAAATGATGGCATTTCTGTATTTGTTTGGGTGTGTGTTGCTTCATTTATGATAATGTCCTCAGCTATTATGTCAAAAGCTGCCTTTTTTTTTTTTAAAAATGCATTTCAACTCCAAAGCTATACTGGGGGGAAAATAGCAAGCATAAATCAGAACATCAAAGTGAGTCCCACCATGCCTACAGTGTACAAATAGCTGTTGATGAGTTTGCCATGCTTACTGAACTGAATAAGTATAAAAGCTTTTCGTGTGCATTCCTATTTTCAGGCCCAATACAGTACGTTAACCTCAGAATATCAAATTGGATCAGGGGTTCTGAGAAGAGCTGCCTGCAAAGCAGTTAGAATGACACTCTTCATTACGCTATCAAGATTCGGGTTTCAGACAACCATAACTGGGCCTTTTCTAACCTCTCACCTACAGTGAGATACACACAGCGACCCAAATCAGTGATTGCCTTCCCCCAAGGGCTCTGTGCCTCTTAAAAGAGAAGTCCACCGAGGCCCGTAAAGCTGAGCCCGAAATTGTTCAGAAGCACCTTTTCTCGATGCCATTATTCCTGGCGAGGCCCAAATAACCAGCCCCTGCGAGGCTGCTGGCCACACAGTATGTCAGCACATATTATGCAGTCTGGGGCTGAGCGGATGTGTCAGCTGCCCATTAGACCACACGAAAATAGAATTGCTGGGCGCCTGAAGCATGAAGCATGATATTAGATAAAGTGATGAAATTTCACTCGATTAAAGAGCCAGGTCAAGGACAGTTACCTCAGGAAATTCCTTTTTTCCTCGAATATTCTCGCAACTTTGATGAATTTATCATTTTCTTGCTTATTTTTCATTATCGTCTGGGGCTTTATGAACAATAAAATGTGCCCTCCACAGGCACTGACATATTGGAGTGATCAGAATCATAGGTTATATTGATTCAAAGAAAGAAAGGAGGGGGAAGACGGAATTGACATTGCTGCAGGTCACAAGCCCTTGGAAATGTTGGATTGATTTGTTTAGACAGTTGTTTGATTTCTCTCTCTTTCTCTGGCTGTTTTGTTTTTTTTGTTTTTTGTTTTTATTTTTGTTTTTTCTAATAAAAGGAGAGGAAAAAGAACAGAAAAGGATAATCTTTTTTATTTTAGGCCAGTTGAAGGAGAGGAACAGAAGCATATGGCTTGACAGAGGTTTTATTTTTATTTATTTGATTTATAAAGACAGGAGAGAAACGCTTCTTGCAAAGGGCTTCTTTTATCAAAAGGACTTGCAGGCTGAAAGTAAATGACTGCATACCTGCCTTGCTTCTTAAATCTTGGATGGAAAACCACAGCTAGCAGGAGTAAAACGGTCTGGTTGTTCCCCCCACCCCCGTAGGGAAAAAAACATTTGGTTCATTAGTACTGTACTCTGACTTAATTTCATTTATAGTAACATTTGAGAAGCAAAAGAAAGGAAAAGTGAATATTCAGATAACTGCAGTTTCACCCTTCGAGCTTAATAATTCCTCCAGCCCCTCTTCCTCCCCTCCTATCCTGCCAGTGAGGGAGGAGGTTCTTAAGTCAGTCCCAGTGTCCTGGGACATCCCTGAGGGAGCGGTACTGAGGCTAGCTAATCAGATCATGTAGAACTCTAATTCAATTGGTTCAGCTGCTCCTTCTTTGGGTCAGAAAGTCCACAGTTGCAAATGTGCTCATCTGGAGGGTTGAGGACATTTTGGAGGTATAGGCTTTTGGCAGCACTTGAGGGTCATCACACATCTCAGTAAATAATTGAGGAGCCTTTGTTCAATCAGTTTACCAGGCCATATTTAAACTTTGGTGCTCCAGTTTCATTCTGTGTATGTAGGCTGCTTGAGTTTGAAGATTCCTCTTTCTCCCTTCATAAAATAGAAATATTAGCATATCATACCTCTTTTAGCTTTAAAGACTATAATGAAGATGAAATAAGGGCATCTGTTTACAGGCGTGTTGAGTTTCTAAGAGGAAAAGTATTATCCAGATTCAAAATGGTGTCATGATTATATTAATTTTTAATGCTAGTGGGCAAAGAATTTGTGTGACCCAGTGAGCTGCGCTTGCTTGGAATGTGAACCAGAGACACACTTGAAATTTACACCTGCCTTTTTTTAGCAAATTCCTTATGCATTATATGAATGTTTCTGTTTCTATTAGTCAAACTTCTTTTATGACAGCATTTCCTAGGTAGGAGTTGATGTCCAAGGAAGAAATATGTTAAATGATAGCCTGGTGGGATGGACGGGAAATGCAGGCAGGCTTCTTGGGTATAATATTGGTACCCTGGTGTCTTCATAATTAACAGAACAAGAGTTAGAGGGCAAAAAAAATTTTTTTTAATTACAGGAGAAAAAGTACAATTACTTGCTACATAGAAATGTTAGACAATTGCTTTTGGATCCGATCAACTGTAATCTTTCTTGTCTTTTTCCCCTGGAGCCAAACGGGGTTTTGTTTTTTGTTTTTCAAAATATTGAATTGGTTTGAAAGATCAGAAGGCAGTTGTGCTAAGTTTTCTATTATTAGCATGGAAGTGATAACAGCTTTCTTATCCCTTAGGAGAGGAGGTGGCAGTTGGAGGCTGAGGAATTCTCAGTGTTGTATCGGCAAGCTTTTCACCAAAACCAAAGCAGGAAAAAGAATATCTGCCTGGAATAAAATGAGGAGTCTGTTACTTTTTCTCAGTATAATGTGAGGAACTAAGATGGAATAATCAGATAAAAGTGCCATGAAATGGGAGGAATTCTGAACTCTCCCTTCTGTGTTCTGGGTGAGTTGGATTCTGGTCTGTTGGAGGCCAAGGACAAGTTGGCTGCTACTCTCTGTGTTCTCAAGGCTCCAGGGGCCAACTCATCACCTCCTATGTTTTTCACTAGGCATTTGCTTTGTTTGTGTCATGTCATTTTGGCCTAATAAAATCCTTCACTCAGCTACTGAATGGGGTAGGTCCACACCAAGTGTTGGTTGGCAAAGTAAGGGTGCATCAATTTTTTTTTAAATGCAGGAGGATGCCTTTGACACATGTTTTCTTCATCAAACATATGGGCGAGAGTTGTATTCTACTTCTTGTCCTCTTCCTTACAGTGAAAATTACATGCTTTATCCGAGCAATAATTTTAAAAAATTACTTTGAAACCTCTCATTGGCACCTTTAATGAGCACAATAGATAGAAGAATATGCTTATCAAAATGCATCCTCCTTTTCTCTACGATAAACTCAGTAAATATTCCATTAGAAAAAGGGTTTGGTTTCCCACGTGGGTTGTGAAATCTCTTGGGTTATATTAAGGCTGTATGCAATTCAGAGCAGCTCAAAGTCTCACTCAAGGGAATGGGTGCTTTTTAGTTTTGATTCTTTCCCAAGAGGTTCTGATTAGCCCAATGCTCATTTGGTGCAATATGGAAAGGAAATTTCCTACAGGTGACTGCAACAAAGCCTCAGTTGAGTGTTGGCTACCTTGGGAGAATCAGGTCATTCTCATATCTGCTGGGGAGACACATTCTTCTTGAGGGAAAGGATTGGGAAAACAGATTCCTCTGACAAGTGCAGAACTCCTGTGTAGAATATTCCCTAAAGTGCCCAAAGGGAGATTTTTGTCCTTCTGATCAAATCATCTTTGCGTTCTCTTCTTCTTTTTAAAATTTATGGGTTTTGTCTTATTTATTTCAACATGAGAACTAGAAGGGCAAAATGCTCAAGTTGTACATTCTTCTAATCTGAAGGGTTCGTCATTTCTGTTCTAAATACTGATTTCTGTCATTTCGGCTGACAAAAGGAAGAGACATACTTCTTTTTCTCTCCGTGATGCTTTCAGTGACATGACACACAAATGATGGACTATGTGATGAATTAACCAAGCCTGATCTTTCCACCTGGAGGCACACACAATGTTTAAAGCCTCAGTGAGTCCTTATTTAGTTACTTACTGATTATTTTTTAGATCTTTCTTGAGAAACCAGGGTACTTAAAATCCATCAACTTTTAAATACTTCAAACCCTCATTTTTCTTAATATTGAGTGAGCAGCTCTCTTTGTAAGCCAAAGTAGTCAAGTTCTAATTACAGAGAAATTCTGCAGGCATTTCAATTGTGATTCTTTCATTCTTTAATTGCTGGAGTTTTTGTATGACCTCTTCTTTATCAGGGCGTTGCGCAGAGGAGAAATTGCATGTCCTTCAATCTTAAGGTTAATCCATCAGTCACATCCCTTTGACTGATTATTTTCTTTCCCCTGTACCACACAGCATAACACTTTCTGCTGGTTTCAGCTAGCATCATTCCCATCTGGTTTCCTGTGTTGCAGGTAATGTGATATGCCAGCGAGTTTGCTTGCAGCCAATGCTGGATTGCTTAAGAGCACTTGAACACCTCTTGAATGATGTGAGACTTCCTCTAACACCATTGACATGGTGATTCCTTTAGGACAAGACATGCCACAGTCTTTGTTTTTTTTTTTTCCTTTCTCCTGACTTATCCAGGTAGGAATCAATATAGGAATGAGAGAAAGGAAAATGAGGTAGGTCTCATACATCTGGGTTTTAGTTTAATCCTAGCCACATGGAACATTAAAAATTAAACTACATTTGACATGGCCTCAGGAGAGATTTGCCAGTGCCCTAGATCCAGTGGCATTTAAATATCATTCAGGACAAAGTTGCAAAATGGCCAGTTGGTCTTAAAACTCATCACGAAGTGTGGAAACAAAGAGGATGAAGAAATAGCAGAAACATATTTTGTTTAGGAAGGCCTTAACAATTCAAATGTGGTCAAAAGAGTTCTCAGTGGCCTTATCTGAGAGATGTTGTTAGTTCAGAAGAATGCCAGTTATTACCTGAATCCAACTGAGGCAGAATTTCAGATCCTAAGCAATAAACAAAAGAAGAGAGGTGGGAACTGCTGGTCCGTGACAGACAGAGGGCCTGTGGTCAGGGAAAGTGTCATTGAGAAGATGACATTTGATCACGACCATGAAGAGAAAATCAAGTCGACCTTGTACAATCTTCCAGGTAGAGATAATAGCAAGTCAAAGGCTGTGAGGTAGGAATGTACCTGGTGAGTTTAAGGAAAACTGAGGAGACCAGGTTTTCCTGGACTGTTGCTGTAAATGGGGAGATAGAAGGAAATGTGGAGTCATGAGGGGCTTTTCTTCAAGACACTTGACACCAACAGGGATGACGCAATAGAAAGGAAGAAGTTCGTGCTGTAGAGAGAAGGCTTGCAGAGGAAATTTCAGCAGTTAGGATGGACTAAGAGACAGGAGATGGAACCTAGTATACATGTGGAAGACTATATAGCCTTCCACAGGGTTCCACTGTAGCAGGAGGAAAGCACAAAGGCACCATTCCAGATAACAAAGGAGATGACTGTTGGGAGCTTCAGAATTTCTCTTCTGATTTTGTGTGTGTATGTGTTTGTGTGCGTGTGTGTAAATAAAGTCATTGAGCTTAAAGATGGGAAATATGTGTTAAAGATCTGAGGAGAAACAAAAATTCATGAGA
This sequence comes from Vicugna pacos, assembly GCF_048564905.1. Lineage (NCBI taxonomy): Eukaryota > Metazoa > Chordata > Mammalia > Artiodactyla > Camelidae > Vicugna > Vicugna pacos. The sequence continues at coordinate 44,883,972 of NC_132990.1, forward strand.
TAGTCATCTAGGACATTGGTTCTTAAAGTGTGGTTCAGACCAGCAGCATCAGCATCACCTGGGCATTTGTTAGAGATGCAGTTTCTCAGGCCCCACCTCAAACTGACTAGTTCTGAAATTTTGGGAGTGGGGCCCATTGAGTTTTCATGTATCCTTCAGGTGATTCTATGGTAGCCTCAAGTTCAACAACCACTTGTTCAGGGTAACAGGAGAGTGATGGATTATGGGAGTGTTGTATGATTGATGGGCAGAAAGAAGGACCTCCTTGATGACAATGGGCAGGATTTTAAAATGAGATCAGTCAGCAAGCTTATGTGGCTTTCTCCAGCCATGACCGTCTCTGTGGGTTGACAGAGCTGGCCAGTTAGATTAAATCTGGCCAGAGGCTTTTTGCAGGTGAGAACAATGAGGCAAGATTGTTAAGAATGTATGCAAAGGTGTAACATAATGATGGGCCATCACAAGCAAGGTGAGAGAGGAGACCCAGGAACCATGAAAATATATGATTAATGCCTAATAATTCCTTGTGGGCCTACAGTTTCTTAGAGTTGGAGTATTAGCATGAATGAACTGGAAAAAGAGAATGCTTGAAATTGCAATTATGGAGAGAGTACATTTGCTGGTAAAAACAAGTCTAGGGTTTGATCTTTGGAGTGAATGTTGAAGTAGAACAGGAGATGTGAGATGTGAGATGGAGATGTGAGAGTTGGAGGATTGGGCATCAAAAAACTGAGAGTCTAGGATATTGGAAAGATTATATATATATGGGTACTGAAGTCACCAAATATATTGGAGAAGTGGCCATGATCCAGGAGCAAAAACCTTCAAGGAATTAGGGGAGTAACCTGGGGGTCTGTAGGTGACTGCAACAAGTTGGAACAGTAATTGATAAAGACTAATGATATGACATTCAAAGATGAGGAATTTTGTTGTTGTTGTTCTTGTGGTGGGAGGCAGGCAGTATGAAACCAGAGAGACACCTATCCCATTTTCAGGCCTGGTATTGCAAGAGTCTTGCAAGGTACAACAGCCACTTCAGAGGGCTAGGGGAAAAGCAAGTAGTTTCTTGAGAGGAGACTCAGTTCATTTAGAGCAAGAAATGAAAGGAAAGTTCTGAGAAGAAATGAACATGAATTCCAGAAGGCAGTGTGGAAGGGTCCTAGGAATTGGGATTGGGTGTAGAGTGGATGAGAAAAGGGGAACTATCAAGAGAGCTGAGGAAAGAGTCCAGGAACATAAGAGGTGGTTGGGAGTCTTGGCTTCTTGGGGAGCCTAACATGCATCAGAAAACATGGCAACTCAATTTTGCCTCAATGGTCTTAAAGTAGATGTTGAAGACAAGGCTGGGAGTGTTGTAGGACAGTGAGCTGTGGGGGTCTTGCCAAGAGCACTCTGAGGCCCTCTCTTTCACTCCTGCAAATGGTGGTGTTGAGACCAGGAGTGGGAGGTCTTATTCTCAGTATCTGGAAATCTAGGGGAGATGTGGAGGCCAGGGAAGGGTAATTTTCTTCTATTAAATGTGTAGCTGACTCTCCAACTAGAGTAGATTTGGAAGCATCTATTGGTAAATGGTGTTGGAAATGGGTTAAGGACCAGATGAGTCAAGGCTACTTTCGTTTCAACACCCTAAACCATGACCAACTCAAAAGTTCTGGGGTGGTCATACAGGTTCCACTTATCTTTTCTTATCTTTTTTAAGCCTTAAATGTGAAAAAGAAAAAAAAAGATATCTGAATTTGTATCCATTTATCCCTTCAATTTTGTGAGATACAGTGACTGTACCTCAGGTATATTCATTGGTATAATATCCAGCCAGAGAGATCACTTCAATCCATGTTGGGGCTCCATTTGTTCCCTTGGCATGTTCATACATGAGGAAGTATTGTGTTTCTTTACTGGTGAAGAGATGCTGTTAGGAACCAGCATGGTTTGATGGCTTGAGTACAGGTCTGGGGTTAATTAGCAAATGAAAAAGTAATGATTTGTACTTTTCTGAGGATGCACACCTGGAGTGCAGAGATTGGACTACCAAAAAAGTAGTTGTTTTAGATGCCAAATACTTTCAGAACAGCTAACTACGGTGGAAACCTCTTCAAATCTGGCAAGAATTCCAAAGTCTCCAGACTATAACTCACTCACTTTTCACACTATAAGCCATTGCTCTGTGTGGAAATTCTCAAAAGCAATTAGAATTCTTGTAATGTGTCTTTAGTGGCATAATATTGTATGCAGACTGATAAGTCCCATTAGAAAATGCACTCTTCCCCCACAGCTAGGCTTAATGTGTGGCAAGGGAAGAGATTGATGCAAAAATAATACCTCTTGATGAGTCAAGATCAATTCTAGAAGAATTTCAAGAAGAATTATGTACTTTCAAGGAAATGGATAATGGAGGAATCTCTGGACAGCTGCTGGCAATATTGAGTATCTGTAGAGAGTTGGAGGGATGGGAGGAAGAGATCTGCTTCTGTAAGGCCTGTACTGAAACAAAACAAGAGAAAAATAAACGTGAAATGACAGCCAAAAAAAACCCCCTTAAAACCTGAAAGGAGGACTAACCTTTAATGTGGAATGTCAATTATTTTCTCCATCAGTTCCCTTTTTCTTACTATTACTACCAACCACTGTTAGCTTCTTTCCCAGATATTTTCCATGTTTAGAAAATATCATTTTGAAAAACACAAATGGAATCAACCTATAGCTATTATTCTGCAATTTTGTTTTTAATTTAATGTATTTTGGACATGATGATTTACTATAATCTTTGGTTAGATGTTTAATGTTCTATGTATACTTACAGCGTAATTTATACAACCTATCCCTATTAACCTTTAAATGGCTTTCATTTGGGACTGTTACAACAAAACTGCAGTTGATATACTTGTGCATATATTTTTGTGCACTAAGGCAAGTCTGTCTGTGGGCTAAATTCCTAGAAGTGTAATTCTGGGTCAAAGAGTACATTCATTTTATTTAGCTTGATAATATATTTTATTTTAGGTTCAAAGTGTTCTTATAAATCAATAAGTAGAAGATGAAAAAATATAAAACTAAATAATGAAAAAAGGTATATGACAGGAAAAGAAATACAATTGGTTAATTAGCAAATGAAAAGGTACTCAATGTCACTCATAATTAAAGCATGAAAACAAGATACCATTTTACCTATAAAATTGATAAATACTTCTAAGTTTGATCTCACATTTCATTGGTGAGGATGGGGAATCCAGGACAGTCACATGCTGTTGGTGGTGATATAAGCGATCATTACTTGTTTTGGAAGGTGCTTCAGCAGTAGCTTTGCCAATATTTTTACTCCCTAATGCCCTGTCACTTTGCCTGGAGCTACCTACTTTCTTGATTAGAGAATGATCTTTAGGCACTAATTGTAGTTGATTTTTCAGTTTGGAAAGCTGTCTGACCTCTTACCTCATTATGAATTGATTTACTCATTTAATTCTGAGGCCATTTGGTTTCATTCATTTAATAAATGTTTATTAGGCATCTACTATGTGCCAGTGGGAACACAATGGGGGACATAGTGATAACTAGCAGTGGATGTGACAGACAAGGCCTCTGCTTTCACAGAATTTGTATGCTAATGGAGGAAGATGGCAATAAGCAAATACACAATTAGGTTTATAATGTACAGCAGGAGGTGACAAGTACAGTAGGGGAAACAAAACAGGTAAATTGATGGCGAGTGACTGGAGGACTGTTTAGATAGGATGCCAGAGAGTATCTCTGAAGACACGATATTTAAGCTAAATGATGAATGACAGGAAAGAGGTGGCTATGCAAAGACCTGGAAAGAGCCCTCCAAGCAGAGAGCACAGCACAGGCAAAGGTCCTGGGGCAGGCAGGAGGACCAGTGTTATGGCATGAATTGTGTCCTCCCAAAATTCCTGTTTAAGCGCTAACCCCACTCCCACCCCCCTACCCCGGCTCCAGTGTGACTGTATTTGAAGATAGGGCCTTTAAAGAGGTACTTAAGGTTAATGAGGTCATTAAGGGTAGGGCTCTAATCCAATATGACTCATATCCTTGTAAGAAAGGCAAGAGTCAGCAGGCACGTTCATGTTCAGAAGGAAGGCCATGTGGGGATGTGAAGACACAGCAAGAAGGCAGCCCTCTGCAAGCCAAGGAGGGGGCCCTCCAGAAACCAAATATGCCATCATTGTGATCTTGGGCTTCCAGCCTCCAGAACTGTGAGAAAATAAATGTCTCTTAGCTAAGCCACTGGTCTGGTAGTTTCTTATAGCATCTCGAGCACTCTGAGACAACCAATGTGGCTGAAGAGCATAGTGACCAGGAGGCAAAAGGGAGGACAGACAGTTTGAGGTCTAGGCAGGGGCTTGGAGGGCTGAGGTTAAGAGGTTGAGTTCCATTCTAAGTGTGATGGGGAGGTCTTTGGGGAGGGAAGCATTTAAATCTTGCTCCAATTGTTTTAATGAAAATGGAGTAGAATGAGCAAATAGGAATTAGAAAGGACATGAGGAGGCCTTCACAGAATTCCAGAGGAAAGAACAGATGATGTTCTCAGATAATGTGTAGAGATGGAGATTGAGAGAGGTGAACAGATTTGAGATATGGTTTGGTGTAAGTGAGGGAAGCCTCGGAGACCCCTCCCTCATGGTATACCAAGACGAGGTGGTGGGAGTGATCCATCTTGGTCATCCATCTGATAAGTGATGCACTGTCTGTGGATAATTTAAAGACATTAACAACACCGACTGAAAGTCCTCTGCTTTTTATTATCATCATGTGCTGGAAATTCTAGACAAGATCAGCAATACAACATTCCTCCTGACAAGCATGGGAAATCTGCTATCTCCCACCACCTACCTGCCTGGGCCGAGACACTGGGAGAGGGAGCATGAGCCCATTAAGTGCACCCACCAGTGCAAGGAAGCTGAGTCTCTCAAGTTGTTTCATATAAGACTAGCAACATCCCGTCCTTCCCTGAAGGGTGAATGGAGAAAGGTGTGAGTGGAGGAAGCAACAGAATCTTTTTTGCCAGTGCTTTTCCACATGGTGAGACAGAGTAGATCCCTCCTCGGTGCCTGGGGCACAAGCATAGACAGGGGTGGCAAGGTATTCCTGAATTCTCCTTAGCTTTCTGTTCTGTTCTGTAGTGTACTGAAATTAGAGTTCAAAAGTGAAATCAACTTCAACTCAGACCTTTAGACTAATAATCAAGGCCATGGTCAACCAAGAATGAGGCTGTCCCCTGAAGGAAGGGGCCAGCAGCATGTCAGGGCAGCCCTGCTCCTTCCTCTTGGGCCCCTTCCCAAACCCAAAAAGACTGAGGATCACTTCCTGGCACAAGTGAGCTGTGTAGTTCAGCTTTTATGATATAAAAGGGTCATAAAAGGACATCAAGTTATTTCAAAGGCCAAGTTGATTTTTAGGCTGAATTCTTATCTCAAACTCTACCCAAGCATGTTAGCCAAAATAGCTCACCAGAGGTTATGGAATGGATCCAAATAATACAATATTGATTCCCCAAATACAAATAACAGATCACTTCTTTCACTATTAAAGTCCTAAAAGAAATTCGAATTCAAAAGTGAAATCAAAATAGAAATCCTCTTTCCCTTGTAAACTAAGGCACTTAATTCTAAACTGCCTTCCTCCTCCATTTCCCAGTCTCCCAGAGTTGGGAGAGCCTCACCCAGGGACTACAGCCTGTGTAATCTTTCTAGGGAAGCTGCACCAGTGCCTGCACCTTCCTAAAAGTGGATTCATTCCAACTCCAGAACTTCAATGTGTCCCATGTCCCCAGAGAGTCAAAAAGTGTATCTAACTCATAAGGTAATTGATAGAGCCATAGACCCATACAAATAGCATTCATGGATGATCCCCGGAGATGGCATTTCAGATATAGAAGCAATGTTCCCCTCTTTTTGGAGCCAGCAATGGATCAAAGCTGAGAGTTGGTGGAGGAAGTAACACAGAGAAAAGAAAGTCTGAAGGAAAAAAATCATTTTGTCTTTAGATTTGCCAGGATGCCAGTTACTCTATGCCAGCTGTCTGGAGTATCCAACATGTTCACTTAAACTCAATTGGGAAAATTTTCCATCATGAGCTTCAACATACTGCCATATGCTTCACTCCGAGCCTTACATAAGGCCAAAGCTTTTTGCCTGAGCCACTGCTGTTGGAACTTTCTTCCTCAGAATTCTGAGAAGAAGCAAAGACCGCTGTCTGCTGCATGCTGGTCCCCCCAAACTTGCAGTAGCTGTGGATGCCTTCAGTTCTTTGTCCTATGTCTTCCTTCTGCCCTGTGGCTGTCAAAATCCTCCATACCTGTACCCAAAGCTTTTCTTTCTCTTTTTTTTTTTTCTTGATTCCCCAGGCTATGAGTAAATCTAACTGCTCAAGAAGCAGCACAAAAATCCCTTGTTAACCACCCATTTCCTGGTACATTAAGACCACAGCTGTGGACAAAAAGGAAAAACCAAGCAGACATCCTTTGTGTCTCACGTGCCCAGCCCTCCTGAAATCATGCATCCATACACATATCCCTAGGCCTTTTTGAGGTGATCCTCCTTACATCTATTAAGGGCCCTACTATTTCCAGCCTGTTGAAGGCTCTGTGAGGCCCTGAACTCCTGAGTCTCCTTAATGAGGTGAAACAGAGAAGACTTTATTGATGCCAGATGAGAAATCTCTATTTCTGCTCTCGACCAGATCCCTGCTCATTCATTTTGAGGTCCCAGATCTACAGTGAGTCCCTTTCAGTGGTAATTCCTTCCATGGCTGCCTACCTGAGGATTCCTGGCACAGATGCAGATAATTCTCAATTGCCGTGCCTGTGATAGTATACTGAGTCCAGACTCCCTGGCCTTGTCACCCAGTCCTGCCTTGGCCATCCACCTGTAAGAGGCAGAAGGAGGAACAGAGGGAGAAGGGTGCAGCATGATCTCAGTCATCGTAACAAATGGAACAAGAAAGAAGTAAGTGCTTCTCCTGGGCATATGAGAAGTAAAAAAGGAAGTTATTGGCTTAGTTTCTGTTTTGAAGGCATAATGTCTTAACCTGTTGGGGCTGCTATAATGAATGACCGACTGAGTGGCTTATAAACCACAAATATTTACTTCTCATTATTCTGGAGACTGGAAGTCCAAGATCAAGGTGCTGGCAGATTTAGTGTCTAGTGAAGGCCTGCTTCCTGATGGATGGCTGTCTTGTCTCTGTAACCTTGCATGACGAAGGGATGAACTAGCTCCCTGGGGTCCCTTTTACAAGAGCACAAAGCCCCATCAGGAGGGCTCTCACTCATGGCCTCATTATCTTCCAAAGGCCCCACCTCCTAACCTTGGGGGTTACAATTTCAACATATGAATTTGGGGGGCACACAGACATTCAGACTATAGAACATGGCAATCTTGGCTACTACTAAATGCAGTCAATTGAACGTTTGGTCCTGTCACCCAAATGATTCCATAGGCAAGGACTAGAGGCTTGCTGCTAAAGGCAGGTTCTGCATACCACCTGGGTGTGCATGCCTGGGCTTGGGATTTGGAAAAGGATGCCGGTCTTTTTTCAAATTACAAGATAGAGTAACTGTAAACTGGTAAAACATGAGCCACTGAATATCAGTCTCTGACTATTTGGATTGGCCACTACGTCTCCCATGGGGAAAAGTAAGTTAGAGAGAGAGGGAGGGAGAGAGAGGGAATGAAAGAGCCCCAAGTGTTTACCATAATAGTTTTTCTTTTGTGCAGAATGCCAGATAGAGAAGCGTGAGTGAGGTATCAGTCAGGGTTCCAGCAGAGAAACAGAACTAGTAGGGGTGTGGGTGTGTGTGTGAAATGATATGTATTGCAAGGAATTTGTTCATGTGATTGTGGGGACTGGCGAGGAAGTCTGAAATCTTTAGGGTGGGCCATGAGGAAAGGAAGGAGTGATGTTGCCGTCCACAGGGTAGGTTTTTCCTTACTTGGGTAAATCTCAGTTCTGCTCTTCCCAGGCCTTCCAACTGCTTGGATCTGTCCTGTCCAAATTATCCAGGATAATCTCCTTTACTTTAAGTAAAGTTAACTGGTTATAGATGTTAATCACATTTACAAAATATCTTTACAGCAACACTGAGATTAGTGTTTAAATAACTAATTACTAGAGTCTAGCCAATTTGACATGTAAAATTGATCATCACAAAAAGTAAGGGGAAATGTCTACCTTTCTCCAGCAGCTGGGTAAGGGGAAGGACATTCAGAGAGTGGGAGCATCATACACAAAGAGGAATTGGAAGGAATTCAGTGAAGAAGGAAATGGTTATAAAGGTGGATTGAAAAATAGGCAGAGGCAAAATCATAAGTACCTTGCATTTTAGAGAGAAAGAGTTTGAATTTTATCCAGATAGAGAAGCTTTGAGATTTTAGGGTAGAGAGGAATATGACAAGATATGTGTTGTAGAAGATCAAGCAGGTGACTTTATAAAGGGCCTGCAAGAGGCAAACTTGTAAACAAGGAGGCTGGCTAATAGTGGAAACACACAGAAATGTGTTTTGGGGGTGAAGCTGGAGAGCAAGGTATAAATTCACCATCATTTAGGATATTTAAAATGTAGAATTGACAACATATGGTCAGGACTGAAACAGAGTTGAGAGACAGAAGTCCAACTGCCTGGTCTGGGCAGCGGGGTTTTTGGCCTTTCATTTGCCGAAAGAATGACTTGGGAAGAAGATAGAATTTGGTGCCTCTGCTGATATGTAGTGTGTGTCATGGGTTTGGTATCAAGAAGGCGTCTGTGAACGTCCACGTTTTGATAGGCAGTTCTGGAGCCCTGGAGAGATGTCTGAGCTGAAAATAAAACTTTGTGATCTTTTAATATATATTTATGGGAGAGTTATGCAAATGGAAAAAGATTATTTAGGGAGTCTGTGAGCAGGAGAAGACCTCTGAAGAGAATAGGAAAAGAGGAAATAAGGGTATAAAAGAAGAGAAAAGGGACAAAGAGATAATCCTCAGGGATGCTAACATTTAATGGATCAGATAGGAAGAGAATCTTATGAATGATAGAAAAATCAGATGAAGAGGAAATGTGTGCTTACTCCAACCACTCCCCAAACAATGATTTTCAATAAAGTGTTGCCTTTGGTACTCTTACATTACTTCACCAAAGATTTATCAAATGCCCTCTGGTGCCGGAGACTATTCTGGAGATACGATGATGAACAAGTCATGATTTCTGCCCACAAGTACTTTAGATCAGAATTTCTCATATCTGTAGACACTTGGATGGAGTAAAATCCCCCTCAGTTGAGAACCACTACTCTCTGGTCTAATGGCAGGGACAGATCCATAAACAGAATACAATTACATAATAATATATGTTATAAGAGGTTTAATATTGGTCAGGATAGTCCTTTGTCAATGACAGAATCCATTCTTGCTATTTAAGCAGCAAAGGATAATAAATATTCCCAGAAAGGGATATTAGGGAGCTTATGGAATCTATGGGAGACTGCCAGGAGCAACATATCCAAAAACATTGCAGCCAGAAAAAACAGCCAAGCACCCCCTCCATATCACTCTGGTAAAACACCACCACTGCCACCTCCTCCACTTAACACCCAGTGTATAAGAGCCTGGATGCAGAAGCCCTCCACAGCTACCCCAGGAAAACCTTCCCACACTCTGCCCTGACACGTGCCAGGTGATCTTCCCATTTGATGCCTGTTCACTCCCAAAATGTCCATGGTACTTCTGATTGGCAGAACTGAAGTTACATGCCTGGTTGTGTTCTGAGTTCAGCGGGAAACTGATGATTTTAAAGCAAGGAAATTATGAGATTTTCTTTATGATTTTAAAATAATATCCTTTTCCAGTTATAACCTTTGAAATTTATGTTCAAATTCCTATTGATAAATAAATCTCTCTATTCTGCAGTACAAGCTTTCTATTTCTAATTGACTTCTTTGTAGCTTCATTTGAGTGTCTCAATCTGTATCTCAAGTTGACTTCTCTTAAAAAACACTTCATTCTGCCAGATGTCTGATCAAGAAAGCTTGGCAACAACTTTGAAAGTCCCTTTACGCTGTGTCTAATCAGCTGTCCCATTCAGTTGATTCTACTATCGTAGTCCCTCTGTCCTCACTTTAGGTTTTGGACATTTCTCTCAGGTTGAGTCTAGCCATTTGCCCCATCCAAATTCCTTCTCTTCTTGGCTTCCTGAGTACAGAAAGAAAGAACTAAAGTTTATTGAAGTTCTATGATGTGTCAGATGCTGTGGCAGGGACTTTGCATAACTGATCTCATTTAGAAGCAACTGGATAGTGTGAGAGGAAGAACTATAAAATCAGAGGATTCTAAGAAGCACAGTTAACCAAAGAAAAAATAGATCAGTTGGACTTTAGCAAAATTAAAATCTTTTGTGCATCAAAGGACACTATCAAGAACGTGAAAAAGACAACTCATAGAATGGGAAAAAATACTTGCAACTTATATATGATAAAGGACTAGTAGTCAAAACATTAAAGAACCCTTACACCTCAACAGTAAGAAGACAAAACCTCATTTTAAAATGGGCAAAGGATTCAAAGACATTTCTCTAAGGAAGATATACACATGGTCAATAAGCATATAAAAAGATGTTTAACATCATTAGCCATTAGGGAAATGGAAATTAAAGCTACAATGATATACCATTGCACAACCACTGAGATTGCTATAATAATAAAACGAAAGGAAAATTACACTTCTGGATGAGGGTATGTGGCAGTTGGAACCCTTACACTTTACTTACGTGAATGTGAAATGTTTCAACTTTTCATAGTATTATCTAAAGTTTTAATCAGAAAGCCGTTTATTGAGTACTCACTATGTGCTAGATACAGTGACAAGCACTTATCTGCACTATCTTATCTAACTCTTTCAATAACCCTTGAAAGTCTATTCAATTCATTCTTTACCAAAGTGTGTGTTTTGTTCAGACTCTCAAGATGCTCTGGGTTAAAGTAAAACAAAACTGAGACACATTGTATCTTCAAAGCACACACTATACAGAATCACAAAACACACTAGCTAGCCTATTACAGGCTCTGGAAAGTCCTGCAGTAACAAAAAACTTAACTTAGATTATCTAGTGTTTTGCAGATCAGTTGGCAACTTAACACTTATTAACAGCAATTGCATACTTTGGGAAACATTGACTTGGTATTTTGCGCTGTCCCACTGACAAAGTTTCTGCAGGAAACAAGGAATGGTCCTTTTGAGTTTTCACTGACTGCCTACCTACATGAATATGCCTGCATCTGCGAGTTAGTTTAAGAAAAGGTAGTCAAAATAAACTATTATTTGATATTCTAGAGGGTGATTAATTTGGGTGTGTGTTTGTGTATGCACACACGTGCATATGTTTTTTCATATAGGAAGAAGAGATATTTTGACAGTTTGTTTTGTGCTTTGTGTAATTCTTGACTATTTACTCCCAAGCTTAATATATTATCAAATGAGTGATGGTAAAGTAAACATAAAATGTAAAACCATGTGCACTGTGTCAACCTTTAAGGTTTACGTTGGAATTTGAGAAACAAGGGAATAGAATTTGGTGTTTTGAGCTTCAGTTAAACAAAATTTAAGGCTGAAACAATGAAAATGGCTGTGGCAGTAGAAGACCACGTTGGAGCTTACTTGGGGCAGTGGACCAGAACTACACGTAATTGGATGAAGGACCAAAAGGATGGTTTAAACTAAAATTTCCAAGCTCAATTTGGAAAAGTCCTTGAATTTTTATTAAAAGTCAAGCTTCATATGAATACAGCAGAAGCATTTTATGGGAACCAAGGATAAATAGCTATTTGCTGGGTGATAGCAAGTGACCCTAATTGGCCCTGTTAAGAAGGTGGTCATAATTTGTTTGTAAGCTAATGAACATGGTCAGTCAAAGGATCATTTTCTGCTTTGTGAATTAATTTATGTAAGAAGTCTTAGAAAGATTAAAATTTAAATCATACTTGATGATTTTTCTTTATTAAAAAACTTTAAAATTACGTAAGTTTAAGAATTCTAAAAAACTGGGCTCTACAGTTGTCCTATACTGTACCTACCTATTAACTGACGGGGGCAAAGGAACATTTAAAAATTCATTCGGATTTTTTTTTTTATTTTAACATCAAGAGTTTTAGTGCACCAAGGAGAAGGAAGAAAATGTCCTCCTAAAAGAATATTATGAAGTCAATTTAATGTGTAAGGGGAAAATTATCATAGGTTTTATAGGATTTGAGTTGCATTCTGTGTTTTTATAGCTGACAACGGAGATGTTTAGATTGAAATACAATCACAATGAAACCTTTTGAATTGTTGCTTATAAAGTTACCATATTTGTAGGTCCTACTCCCTTCCAAAAAACTTTTAACCAGTAAGAAGCCGCAGTAAAAGTCTCAGATTAATACATAATGCCTTTTTAACAGAATTGCTGGTTTTGCAAAATAGAAGAAACTTGTAAGGATTTAAATAATGCTTATGAATTTAAAAAATATATAATAAATTGAGTTTTTGTGTATCCAATTTTACTATTAAAGAGAAAAGGGGAGCATTACTGTGTTAGATTTCTGTTCACTATAAAAATATACAGAAATATTTGCTAAATGAAAGTTCAAAATTAATTACTCATTTTAGAAATTTATTTGACACAATTACTCTGATTCTGAAGTATTTCATTTTCACACAAACTTTATTTTACTATATTATTTTAAAATGTCTTAAAGAGGGATAAGTAAATATGTCCTTGGATAATGAACCTATGCCTGTACCATCTCATCATTACACATAAGTTGCTATATCTCCCAATAATCAATGTAGCTTAAAAATACTCAAATAATATGACACATGTTGCCCAGTTTCAATGCCACTCTTAGGAGTAAGCATAATAAAGTATTTTTTAATACATAATTCACAGAACTGCTAGCATGCCAGCATTCTGAGAAATCCACTTGTGCCCCTATGAATTTGATTGCTACCAATAAGGAATTTTTGGCCCTGGGTAAAGTTATGCACAAGATGGAGTTTTGATTGGGCTGAAACTGAGACTTGGACTTACCTGTTTATGGATAGCCGTCATCCCACTAAAGTTCCTTCTTGTGATTGGACAAATAGTACCATTAACTGATAATTTAGAAGCCACACTCTCTTAATTTTATTGGGATCCAAGATGTTCAAGGAAAAGAACTTGGACATGACCAACAAGCCCAGTGTAGCAGTATACTTCTCACTGTCTTTACTGAAAACACTGAATAGCCACTGAAGAGCTCTTCCGGGATGCTGCCACTCCCTTCACAATTGTATTTCTCATTGCTCTGGTGAAGGGTCTTTCTGGAACTTACTTGGGCCTTGAAGACTGCCTTCTACAACATATAAATGGAGCTGTGGCGTTTCATCCTGGTTTAGTGTGGGCAGCCAGATTTCGGTTAATTAATCAAGCAGAATCTCTGAACCACTCAAGCTGGTACATTGAACCTAGAATCTTGGCTTCAAGCTCCCATATCAGTGATTTCAATTTTGTCCAGTGTTATATTTCTTCCATCCCCATTCAGTACCCTTAGAACATATTTCTGTATATACTCCTCAGGTTTCTGTCTATATAAGCTGACAAAATCCTGCAATATTTTGGTATGAGTCATTTTCTCATGGTTCACACTTTGCAACTCTGGAGCCTGGTGAGACTTGAGTCTGGTTACAAGTCTAGAAGTAGTGAGGGTCATCCTGGGGATCAGCCATCCCTTGCAAGGCAGATACCTCAACAGAAGCTATTGTAGAATCTTTAGGCAAGGGAATACTGACCTCAGTCAGGGAGGAAGGGCGTCTACCTGCAAAGGAGCCTCAGCAGAATTTGGGAGGCTCGTGGTCTAGCTTCACTAGAATTTGTCCATGAGTCCCAATTCCAATTTTTAGGATCCTTCTTTTTAAAAATTAATGCCCTAACTTTAACAGAAGAAATTCTTCAGGGTTGTGAATTGAATTTGACTTGTAATTCAGCTACCAGAAAGATTTGATTTTGTGTTTATTTTTCAGAACTTTTGGCCCTGTACTAGAGGAAGAAAAGATTATTTGTAGGGAAGTTACAGAAGCATTCTGATCCCTTGTCCACACTTTGGGCTAGGAATTCAAAGCCCTGAGTTCATCATTTCCCACCCTAACCTCTCTAGTTTACTTAGAAGCAACTAACCCATTCCCAGCTAACCCAATCCCATTACACACCTTGTGTCTACTAAACTGTTTTATGACATGTACTGCTTGGTCATCCAAGCCCTGCCTTTCCTAGGTAGTTGATTCCAGATATCTGCAGGTGATAATCAAAGTAATTCTTTTCCCACTACATAGTATGCACATTTCAGTTATTCTTTCAAAAATTTTATCTAGTGTCCACTCCATGCCAGAGACTCTTCTAGTCCGGAGATACAGCAATAACTAAGAGAGAGATCATCTCTGTTCTCATATAGCTTATTTCTAATGGGAAAGACAGGTTAAAATAAGTTTTTATTAAATTTTCAAGAATTTAAGTACTTTGTTGGAAAATAAAGCTGGTAAAGAAACAGATATTGATAGGAAGGAACACTTACAGGTTTGGTGGCGATAAACACAGACATTAGCTCGTATTAGTCAAAGAGTGTTTAAAAATAAAAATAAGGATAATCAGTGCCCCTAACTTTGGAGACAAACTGAAGTACTGAATGTACTTCTATTTTTGACTTTTTCCTTAGCATGGTGAGTTGTTTGGGAAATGATTCAATAGTTATTTGTAGTTCCTAAATTCTCAACAGCAGTTGCCTCCTGATATGTGTCACTATATATTCTGAGTTGACATCTGCTATCTGAATCACCAAAATAGTGCCTTGTTTTAAAATTTATCCACTATTGGCTTATGTTTTATCTTACTCTAGGCCATGTTATCACTACATGTGACATCTCTGTATATGTGTTTGTGAAACTGGGATAAAGTTGGCAAAACTTGAGATGGAGGAAACTCTCTATGAAACATGTTTTTGCGTTGGTAGAACAGGAGGCATAAGCACGTAGGGAATAGAGAGGAGAACAGAGAGGCAAAGAGATACTGGAGAAATAAGATCACACAAAGGAAAGTATAATGCAAGTTGGGAACTTAAATGCCGTTCAGACAACAGCCTTTGGTGTTCAGACAATTATAGATTTTTATTGTAGTTTTTAGTCTCCAGCAAATAGATTAAAATCTCCTTTAGAAAGAAAGCCTTTGCTTAGCAGAGGGCATCAGTTCATGTTTGTTGATGGTGATTTTGATGACAGTACTCCTGATGACATTCTATTTGAGGAATGTTTCTTAAAATGGGACTTGGCTATTTGAACTTTTACACTGATAGGGATCAACGCTCTGACACTTTAGATATTGACAAATGAAGGAGAGAAATAATTCATATGACTAAATAATTGTGAAGCGTGGTATATCCATCTCCGGAGATTTGTGGAACTAAAAATTATGCAAACAAATAAAATCACAGTATAGATTATCCCAATGTTGAACAATATAGATGTGCTTACACATAATGCTGGATAGCTATCAGAGCAATTCCTGTAATGCTTTGTTAATAATTATTTTCAAGAATTCAAATCTCATTCCCGGTTCCCTCTATGACCAAAAGATTAACCAGTCCCAGGAAAGCCTCAGCAGATAAAGATAGGATTTTTTTTTTTGCGTCCTTCTGTGCCCACATTTTCATTCCATTCCAGGCCATGCAGATCCTTCCTGCTATTACATAATAAGAAACCCTGTTGATTGTTCATGTGTCCTTGCTAAGGAGCTGTTGTAGTTCAGACAGGTGAGCTGAGACTCACCCTAACTCGTCTGAACCTACAGCCGCTGTCTTTTAACCCCGACACCACTGACTCCCAGAGAAAGAAGTAGGATATTCCAGCCTGGTCACCCTTGGGTTGGGCTGTGTATGGAAGAGAGGGCACGAGTCTGGGAATTAGGCAATGCGGGTGTCCAGTACTCACTCTACCTTGTCTGTCTTTGTGAGACATCACTAATAGTGTTTTCTCACCAGATGACCTCAGGGGCTCCTTCAGAGCTCACATCCCAAATTCATTCCTGTGGCATTCAGAGGCCAAAGCAAATGATTTGACTGTTTTCCAACCTCCTCTCCAAAGTAGAGGATTTTGATTGTCTCTCATTGTGAACTGATCATGAAATTGTAGGAGGAAGTATTATTGTTTTTAACAATAATGGATGTGCTGCTTTTTATATTCTTTCTCTTTCCCATCTGTGCTATTTCTGGTTTTCCATAGATTTGGGGCCATGTATGTGTGGGCAATAAGGGTGAGCATTTCTGCAGAAGCAAAACAGGCCCCTTGTGCTTCAGCAGACTTTATTCTCATTTGTTTCATGAAGGTTTATGAAGGTTGGCAGTTTTCTGACAGCACATCCTTAAGAGCACCTACTATGTGCTGGTTCTGCTTTAGTTTCTAGGAATTGGGAGAAATCTGCACACAGAAAGCCATGTGTATCTACATATTAAAATTATTGTACCTAGAGGTTTTTCAGGGTTTTCTATTTATCTGTTTTCTTTGGGGACTGAAAAAGTTAACACCAACCAGCACTATGAATGGACTTGATTATATTTAGGAGAATAATTTCTCACTTCTTGGGGTTTTGCTACGAATTTTAAGAATGAATAGCTGTTTTCTGAACTAAAAGTTTGGCAGCCCACCAACAAGATGTAAAATGAAGAAAAACCAAAGACACCTCTATCGTTTCGAGGTACGTGGAGCTATTTTTCAAAAGCTGGCTTTGTTGGCAGAGAAGTCCGTTAATAACCCTGCAGCACTCCCCTTGTTAGAATAACACAAATTAGCGTTTAACCCGGGAGGAAGAACACATGAAGTTATTTAACATTTACATAAAATTACGGAGTAAACTCCAAACAGGTCGCCTCTGAAATATATAATTACACTCAGCAGTCCTGTCAGCATACATAGAAACAATTTTATTTCCAATCATCTTCTGCTTTTATTCACTCAGGAATATATCATTAAAATTTCCACAGAACAATGAACCTTAATAGGTGCTAATGCAATTGTGAATTATGGTAATTGTTACCTAAATTAATCTCTGTACTTTCTATTCCTTATTGCCTTATGCATAAGGAGTGTGAAAAAGATAATGTTGAAACTGACATTTGTGTAAATGATGTAAAAGAGTCATCTTATTTGATAAAAATTTCAGGAGAACTTGCTACTTGTTCAAATAGTTTACTGGGGAAAAATGCGAGAATTGCTGCAAGTCTGGTTTATGTAATCTTTCATTGGTCAAATTTGTGATGGATGAAATTTGTTTGACCCGTTTAGGTCGTCTTGGTGCATATACACTCACTAAGGTAACCAGATGGCAAATGCATGGCCCCTGTGCCTACATTGCCAGGACAGGAATACATTCGTACCCATATTTGTGTGAGATCACTTTTTCTGTGCTTACCTTCACTCATTTACCTTCACAGCTTGTTTGGTGTAATGAAATCTATTGCTATGGGCTGAATTGTGTTCCCCTCCTCCAAATTTGTATGTTGGAGTCCTATCCCCTAGTACCTCAGAATGTAGCTGTGTCTAGAGATGGGGTCTTTCAATTAGTAATTAGATTAAAATGAGGTCATTAGGGGGTCCCTGATCCAATATGACTGGTGTCCTTATAAGAGAAAGAGATTAGGACACAGACACAGACAGAGGAGAGGCTATGTGAAGACACAGGGAGAAGATGGCTACCTGCAAATCAAGGATAGAGGTCTCAGAAGACACTAGCCCTGCTGACACCTTGCCTCCAGTATTGTGATAAAGTAAATTTCTGTTGCTTAAGCCACCCAGTTGTTGGCATTTGCTATGGCAGCCCTAGCAAATGAATATATCCACTTAGACTGGCTACAAAGAAATACAGATAAAATATATCTCAATTTGAAAAAAAAGGAAATACAGGTTTTGTCTGGTTTCTGTCAGTCCTGAGTTATATTTGATCTTGGGCATATCACTTGGTCTTCCCATTTGTAATGGGGTCTAATTTTTGTTTGTTTATTTCAGACTGCCCAGCATCACATCATTTTCTTTTGCTAACAGCACCCCAAGTTTCCTAGGAGGAAATACTTGCCATTTGCTCTTGGTCCCCACAGTTTGTATGAGGCTGGTCTAATGCCCTAGTTCTAGATGTGGGCATGTTACTCAGGTCTGGCCAATCAGTATGTTCCATGCCCTCTTCCCACAATGATTGGCTCAAGCATGGACATAGGACCAGAGACCTGGACAATGAGATTAAATTTCAGGACTTAATTTGGAAGTTCTGGACAATTAAGCTGTTTTTTGGAGCTTTTAAGGTGTAGGGGTGAGTGCTGGGAGCACACTGTAGCTATCTGGCAGCCACAGTTAAGGGCCAGGCTGAGAAGGACACTAACACATAGAGAGCCAAACCTTAAGACAGAGAGAGAACCAGTACTGAGGATCCTGTGTGAGCCCTGATCCAGCCTTGCCTGAAGCCAGTAGTCCTTGGGACGCTGTCATTTAATTAATAAGGTGGTAAGTCCCTCCACTCTTTCTTCCACCTTAAGGGAGACTGACTTGCATTTCTGTCATTGCCAATAAGAGTCATTAGTAATACAATGGCTTAATGCTTTGTCTCCTTCTCTGCAAAATGAGTGCACTCTTCTAATGGAAATGATTTTTTCCCCCAAATTAAGTATTGCACAGAACACTGATATTTCTCTGGTGTGTATATGAAAGGAGGCAGCAACAAGGGTGAGAAGTAAAATCTGACCCATTTGACATTCTGCTGATCTCCTGGTTCTGTGTGGAAATCTCTGGGTTAACTGATCCAGACTCCTGCCAGTACTTAGAATCATTAAATCTTACACACTTGGGAATACTTGTAGGTTTGAATGTGCAGAAATTCTGGGGGCAAAGTGGAGAACAGAGTGAGGGGAAAATGCACTAATAGCCTGGTAAATAAAACGTTGTCAGAGGTCACATGCAGACATTTGTCCTCCAAGGGCTGTGAAGTTGCTAAATGGCCAGAGGCAACGGCTGCTTGTAAAGCGCTTTACCACTGGGTAGCTGATGTGATTTTGCGATCCATCTCTGGCAGGGCTCCAGCTGTCACGCACAAACTGAATAATCGACTTTAGAATGCTCATGGACAGAGGTATACTTGGCCTGATAAATAGTAAGAGAATTTAAAGAGCAACATCGTTGGTGCCACCAGAAAATCCCCTAGAAAAGCCTACCAGGTTAAAGTGGAATGCATCGTAATTAGTGATATTTTGTATTATAGAAAATGTTTTATTGAGTCAAGTCTGGGATGAGCTTTGCCATTTTAACAGTACTTAGTAACATAATCTGAAGAAGAGTTTGAAAAATGCATAAACAGTTTGTGATGTACTTCAAAGCCCATTTCCCTACTGGACCCCAGGCAAAGGGCTCCTGCTCTAGACAGGTGTGTCAAACCTATGTTTGTGGATTTGTTTTTTAAGCTATTTGAATTTTCTGAATTCTGATTCTTTAAGCTATAATTTAGGAACACTGCTAATTCATTTCTTCCTCTGCTTTTAACTTTTTCTTTTGTTTGGGGGTTGCTTTTATCCACCTCTGTGCATAATTAAAAGGAGTTCCTTATTTATTCAGCAGGTGTTATTTTGGTTACCAGGAACTGTGGTAGAGGCTGGTGATGTAGTGAGAGTAAAGACAGAGGGCCTGATTCCCCATGGAATTGATGGTCTGGTGGGAGAACACAGGACTCAGGTAATACTAAATCAGCAGAATCTAATCATGTCAATTCTATCTCTGGAGTGAGGGTACTAGATCTGTGGGACCCAGAACAGCCAGGGACTGGAGTTTAGAGGGGACTCTCACACAGGAGATATATAAAGCTGCCCCTTCAACTGTTACAGCTTTGCAGGAATGCTGTGGGCACCACAGGAAGGGAGACTTAGGAGGAATGAGGGTGGTTAATAATGGCCTATTTTATCAAAGACCTCACGCTAGGGCCAGAACTAGGGTGAGGTGAGTGAGATACTTGGTCTTGGGTGGAAAATTCATGGAGCTGCCAAAAAAATCCCTGGGTAATCAGGAGCCGACAGAACTAGAATTAGGGTGAAGGAAGTAAGTAAGCCCTGCAAGGGGTCGTTATTTAAAATTTTGATAATTTTGTTCATCATGGACATTTTGATACTTTTAATCATAGATAAAGTAATTTTTATACTTAAAAAATACTGCATTAAAATGTTATTTCTCTTGATTGCTAAGGGGGGCCCCTTAAATTTTGTATGTATAAGTTTTATAATTTATTTTATATAGGGTATGTACTTTAAAAAATATTTTGCCTAATATATGATATATGGTTTGATATATATAACTTTTTGGATATATGTAATTAATTTGACCTCACAGAATCTTTAAAAAGTATAAAGTAAGTGTAACTTCAAATCAGCAGATTGAGACACGGAGAGTTTATGTCCTCGTGCATCAGTTTTTGACTCAATACCTCTTTGTTTGGCTGGGGGAGCCACTGCACAGCGCCACATCTGATTCTGAGGTTTAGTGGTTGTCTCCACCTGTGCTAGGTGGCCACAAAGAGCAGGTGAAGAAGAGAGCTAACTGTGTGCTGGATGGGGTGGCTCTGCCTGGAGACCACTGTGCTTTTACATTCCCTTGTCCTCCGTGCGAGCTCTTGCCCTCACCTCTGGCTTTGTGTTGCCTTCATCTCTTCTTATTACTCCAGGTCCCATGTCTCTGTTTCCTCCTCTCCCTAATCTGCTGCTTGTTCCCTGCTCTTCTCAACACCAGATTTTGCTTCTCTGACTCCTCCGTCGCTGGCATTTATCTGTCTCCCACGCGATTTCTCCACCATCTGGAACGAGTTCTAGAAGCCTAATTAACTTGTAAAGTGTGTTCAGTTTGGATGGCAGAACCCATCTTTTTTCCCCGTGACTCGAACCTCCTGACCTTTTCTCATAAAACACTCATGTCCTATTTGCTACCCTGTGCTCAGTTGTCGTTAGTTTGTGTTGACAGTTTTATTGTTTCCTGCTGACCCTTATACATCCACAATTACAATGGAATGTAGCAACCTGTTTATTTCAGAGTTAAATGTGTAGAATATAAAAACAAAACCAAAAAAGTTCCACATGCTTGGAAGAAAAATCCCAGTTTTTAAAATATAACCTATATTCATTCATATATGTACAATTCTTATTATAATTTATTTCACTAAATTGGTGAGTAGGTCTCTTAAACATGTCCAGATAACAGTTAGTAATTCTTGGCTTTTTAGATCTCCAAGGCTCTTAAAATTATACATATGAATAAACAAATACCTAATGCGAATTTTTCATAGAAGGGAAAATTGACCAAAAAAAAGATCTATTGCAGGAATTACTAAATAAATGCCTTAAAGTATTGACTATAAATGAAGATGATTCACTCTTTCAAAATATCCTGTATTTCAACATAAAATGAACTTATATTTATAAAACTTGTATGATCAAATCATAATTTGAAAATTAAAATAATGAAGAAAAAATAGTTTGGAATGTAGCAGTGTGGAGTAAGGGTGAGGAGACCAAGGTCCTTTTACTGCTGCTGATGGCAGAATAAACTTTGGCAAGATGTGTACCATGTGGATGTCTCATCCTGGTAAGTGGAAGATGGGGCTAAAATGAATGTCTTCTACCCAGTACTCACTAAAGCTAATTTAATCAGCACCACACAGCTATTGACTTATATTTAAGGAAATCGTTTCTTTCTGATTGCATTTCTTTTATGAATTTAAATAGTAAGGGACTGTCATTTTCTCTTTAAAGTTGAAAGGCCAGCACAAAGATGCAAAAAGAAAAAAAATATACAGTGTACTCCGTAAGAGGCCAAAAGTTTTGGTATATTTTTCAGATACAAGTAGTTATTATTCTGTATGGATGCATATAATCTTTAGACTGAGGATAAAACTATATTTTTATTAATTTCCATATTCCTTTTATAGTTCTGTGGGATTCACATCTTTTGAGAGCATCAACTAGGAATAAAAATATGTCTTTTTGTAGAAGCATGCCCTTGACAGTTTAGCTTTGGATTAATTGATAGATTTTATGAGTCACATTGTCCAGGACTTTATCCTGAGTTTCTTCAGAGAAGTGAAGGAAGGCAAAAATAACACTTCTCTGGTGCTTTGGGATCCTTGATAAGAAGCTATGTGAGAAGCACAAAGTATCGCTCCCATTTGGCAATTGTGATTCTAAGGCATATTGAAGCAGACATTCGAGTGCTCCAAATGACAAGATAATCCAGATAAACTTTACGTGTCTTGCAGCTTTTGAAGTTTCTAAAGCCAAATAGAGTGAAAGGATAAAAGACAAACCAAGCTCCTAAGTTAGTTCATATCCTACACTTAGTGTGTCTGCTTCATAGAATCCTGGCTGCAGGCAACAAATACGACAGCCAAGCCCCTCAAGTCAACTTATCTGCATGTGGACAGCTCTGTCACACATATGTGCTGTGGATACAAAAATGAGACTATCTTCTTATGTAACTTGCTTTCTTTTAATTAACATAGTACTGAGTAATTACATATGCTGCTCTACAATATCACTTAAAAGTAGAATAGTTCTCCATTATATAGATGAATCAACATGTATTAAACCAATCCCCTATAATTGGATATTTATGCTATGTGAGAAGCTGCCAGCAACATATCAACATGGAAACAGATTCGATTTAACCTTTTAAGTTTCCTTAAAGTTGTTAGTAAGAGTGAAATTGGTGAAAGGCCCAAGAAGACAGGGCCAGAGCCTTGTGAGGTGTTACACAGTGGGTCAAAGGGATGTGGGCCTGACAGATCTTGGGGGATGACTGAATATTTAAGTTATAATCCATGTAAAGTCATTGTCTGTATCAGCTGTACAAAGTATGATATATTTAGGCTAAGAAGTGACTATCTTTCAATGGAGATTTATTAATAATTCTTTCCAGCTAAAGACATTAGCATTTAATCATTAGGTAAGGCTTATACAGTTTTATTTTATTTTGGGTATATCTGACTTAGAAGAGCCTTAATGTGGATTTACTTACAGTGCAGTTTGAAAAGTGGACAACAGCTTTGTAATCTCTATTGTCTATTTAGATGTATGTCTGTATTTTACATAAGCTAGCTCCACAATGATTACCCTCTTGAACTTGGGGCCCACTGACCATTTAGCAAAAATTTAGCTGAAACAACATTTATGAAGGGAAGTTTACTCAAAGGCCTTTATTTTATCAATTTCATTAGCTATTCTAAAGCTTACCTCTGAACAAGCTCCATCCTCTAATAAGCTGGATCCTCTGCTGTATAGTGTTGTTCAGCAGTAGATTGTGCTTTTTGCTGAAGTGTCATCAGTGTAGAGCAAAGAATATTCTAGAAGAGCCTCAAGAAGTACGTGTGTGTGTTTACTGAAAGTTTGCTACTGAAAATGTTGTGTGGGATTTTTGCTAGGAGCACCCCAGGGAGAAATTTCTGACTAATTCAAGCACCAAGAATATCTGCTCTTCTCATGAGCAATTAATCCAGAAGATTAACCTAGTTTTAATTTTTGCAAGCATGGCTAGAAAGCCAGGTAATGGTTCTTAAACTTAATGTGCAAAGGATTCACCTGAGGAACTAATTCTGGAATTCTTCTTGAGAGTGAATAGGGAAATGTGACAAAATATCCAATTTAGAATAAAGCTGATCTGATAAAAAAAATTTTAACTGTTCCTTTATGTACTGTTCAGCTCCTACTCAGTAAAATTGCTTAGGTCCCATCTCCCTTTGTTTTCCTTCCAAGGATGGTACCTGGGTATATGAAGAGGCCCAGGTGTCTCCATGATAGTGATTGGCAGGATTGCTGTCCTTTTCTGTTTCTTGAGTGTTCACTGGTTTCGGACCCTTGTTCTCTACCATACCTCCCATCTAGCCCTCTGACCAGGCCACCCAGTTCCACCTTCTACTGTGGTGTCACTTTGCCCCACCCAGCACAGCAAGCCCCACATCAGTCTGGCTGGCTCTCAAGTTAGCTGCCCAGATGTCATGGGTCTTAAAGGAGGGTCAAAAGTGCTAACCCAGATGATTTTCTTACAAAATGGCCTGCTTTTCTTATTAGGCTGAGTGGCTATATGTTGGTGTGGGGTCCTCTTCACTGTCATCTCCTCCTTGAATCCCAACTGAAGAAAAAGAAAAAGGTCCTTTCTCTCTGAGGATTCTTCCCTTATATAACACAAGTCACCCACTCTGGGTGAAAGTCTGAGAGGGGGACATCAGGAAGCCCAAGACTGAACACTTGAATCTCATTTTTCTTCCTCTTCTGCTCCCTATAATTTCCCACACTGGAAATGAGGAGGTTTTTGTTTTTCTTTACTGGCGTTTTGATCTCTTTCTGCAATTGAGCAAGAGATTTCCTGCCATTGCATTCGCAGGTGGAAATGGAATTTTCTCAACACTAAGAAGAACTCAGTAGGCATGGGTCCTCCAGGATTGGTTGATATACTAAAGGAGGAAATGAGAGCATTTGAGAAATCCTTTCTTTTTAAAAAATGCATGGCTCTGAGCTTACTGACTTTCTGCTAAATCCTATTTTGTATGTCAGATGCTGAATATTACATCAGTCTTTGTTTTTGTTTTTCTCTCCTCAACACATTTCCCCAAGTAGATGGATGCTCTAGGACATGTACTTGGAAATGCAAAACAAATAAGGCACATCAATAATTTAAAAACTGTTTCCAATATATACTGCTATGTTATAAATGATAATAAAAGATAGATATCAAAAAATAAAGGAAAAATGGCCTTGAAGGAGAGAAGAAAAATAAACAATAAACTCCAAGTGCTCAAAACTGATTTCTTTGGTCCTAAGGGCATAGATACTTAGAAAAAATAGTTGGTATCTGGGCCCCTAACTTGTGGCACCTGTTGATAGGCAGAAATTACTTTGAAAATTAGATGTGGATTGTGCCATGAGCTTGTTGTCCTTGATCTGGTAAAGGATTCAAAAGTTGAGTTCAAGTATTTATAAGAGTATTAGTAATCCAAGTAATCCACATTTTCTTTGTTTTAGGGTTTTTTCTTCACTTTTACAAAGTTTGATAAAACCATGATCATATCTTTCTTGCTGATCTCAGAGGAATATTGTGGGGAAAAAACTGAAGAAGAATAGAGACTCCTATAGAAGGTTGAGGTTTTAAATTGATTATACCATTTATTGTGACACATCAAGAATGGACAGCTTTCTTATTTTGTATCCTTAATAATGGAATCTTCACAAACTGGTGGCCAGTTAGAGGCTTTGAAAAGAAGTATGCTTTCTTATTTTATTTCACATTTCCTCACTTTTTGTTTTGATCAGGATTGAGGTAAAAGAAGGACTTATAAATGCACAGTCATTGGACAGTGGGAGAGCCCTAGCATGTGATATTAGCTGACAGATGATTCCATATGGTAGCCAAACCTTAGCATGAAAAAGTAGAACACTTTATAGTTAAAGAGCAACAGGAAAAATTTCAGAGCAGGTGGGTTTCATTCCCGGGGCTTTATTGTTGAAGCTTGTTTAGCAAGCATACATGACTATAAAATCTTGGAAGATTTTGAAAACTATAGTTAGTTTAATTATGAGCCCCCTCACTTCTCTGTTTTTCCAAAATGAATCCCTGTTTTGACAAGAGGTTGCTTCTAGCCTTAAATTCCATCTTTATCCTGAATGTAAGATGTGGTTTTTGTTCCTTTTGCAACCCACACACTGATGTGGCACTCCACCCTGATCTCCATTTTCCTCTCCCAAATCCTATCCTTTTCCTCTCCAGATCTCAGCCTTTTTTTCTGAATGCTTTTGTAGCAATAGGGACATGTCATCACTTTCTTTTTGGTGGAAAAATATTGTAATAAAGGTACGCCATGAATATATTTTGATGGCATGGTTTGTAAATGAGAAATTTTAAAAAGATGCCTTTTTTGATGAATCCATTAGTGTTGTCTTGATTTAAAAAAAAATTGATGCCAGGGTGGAATCTCCTTTTCTTCCAAGCACCTCTGATCCCAGTGTACAAATAATGTTTATATTCCAGTTCACAGGAAAAAAGGGAACGTGAAAATATTTCATTGAAAGCTGACAGCTTTAACGAACTTTAAAGGTTAACCCTGGTGCTAGTTAGCATATCTATTCATGTCTCCATCAGTCTATTGAATTACTCAGCTGAACAGGCACACAAAAGCAAAACTTGAAAAAAATACCGAGAAAGCCAACATTAATAATTCATAAATACTGGAGGCTGGTGACTGACAATTTTCCCCCCACTGTGTTGAAGTCTGTTAAGAACTGAATCCTGATAGCTCCTAAGTTAGTTTAGAAACTCAGCGAGCAACCCTGTCCAGGAATGTTAATGTTTCTGTAAGTGGTTCGCTACCGAAACATATTGTGGATTTTCCTCCCCTCGAGCACTTGCTCGTGTTCCTTTGGATTAGTATAAGGTACCGCTTTTCATGAGATGTTTAACTGACAGTTTTTATATTTGAATTTCACAAGCATCTGCAGACCATAAAAAACTCCATATTCAACTATAATCCTCTGTTATAATGTAAATCGGCATTTTGGAACAGATTCCAGATATCAATTATAGCATTAATGAGGATATACAATCGCGTTGTCTGCTTGGGCAGGATTAGAAGCGATGCTGCTCCTGACGAGGCTGGCCTGCCTCAAAATTCATTGTCCTCCTTCCTCCATGTACATACATAGTTGTGCTTATCAAACTTCCCCATTAAAAATAGAAGCTATCAACATCTTTAGGTATAAACTATTTTTTTCCCCAGGGAAATAAGGGATAAAGACTACTACTGTTGCCTGAAAATAAATTGATTTCAAACTCTTGTATAAGAAGAATAAAATTACCGGCTTGATGTTTTTGAAAGATTTAGCAAAGAGCTCCCACAGAGGCCTGAAGAGAAGGGGACTCGGCAGGCTCTCCTGCTGGTACGAGTCGCTCTTCTCACCTGGGTTTGCTTCTGAAGGGGTTCCAAGGCTGTCGTCTCTCCCGCTCACAACCAGTATTTCTACCAGTTGTCAATGATGACACTCCCTTTTATGTTTTTCCATTCAGTTTTTATTGTCACTGCCCTTTGAAAAAAGCAGTGGAGGTAGGTGGATGAGGGAGTCTTCTCAGACTTGGAATGGTTATTTTGACATGATGTTTTCTGTTGGTTCTCACAAGCCAGCTTCTAAACATGAAACCATGGTGGTGTTCCGATGTTAAAAACCCTCACTTGGCTTCCTAAATTTCAGTGTTAGAAATAGGTTTACATTAGGGATAGTCAGAGAAATAACTCAGTCTCTACCCTTGTTAGCAACAAGCTTGTTTCCATTTCCCTTAAATTGCAGTTATGGCATCAATTGAAAACTATTACATTAACTAAAGTCTTTCCTCACTAAAATCTTAGTCTCCTGCCGCTAAAGGATTTAAGTTTCAAGAAGATTTGTAAATTATAGAGTAGAAACTCAAAAATAATTGATTAATCAGCTTAAGGCAGTGGTTTCCCTATTAAGTAATAAATAAAGCCCAGAATATATATTGAGCACCTTTCATCTGTGAACTTCACTAGGTATGATGAATGGGTTAGTCATTTGGGATGGATGTAGTTTGAAATCCTGCACTGTTGATTACTGATTAATAATTTTGTAAGTTTGGACAAACTGCCTAAAACTTCTGAGCCTCTGTTTTCTTGTCTGCAATTTGGGGATAATAGTATTTACCTAATAGAGTTGTAGTACAGATTAAATAAGATGATGTAGATGAAACATCTACAGAATTGACAGTAAATGTTATTTCCATTCCCTTACATTTGAGTAAGAACAGTCTTTTCAGAAGGTATTTGTGTGTGTGTATGTTTTCTTTTAAGGTAATCCTGTGAGAAAGAAGTAGGCATGGATACCTTCTACTATGCAGATGCAAAATCCAAGCACAGTCGAGTTATAGGACCTGCCCACATTTACATCTAATTCAGAATTGGACGTTGAGTCTACAGATTTTCTTTTTTAAGCTATTTCCATGAGTACATACTGACTTTTTTACCACCATATAAGGAAGTTGGAATTGAATACTTCACTCCTAATTATGTCAATCAAAATTTGTCATTATGCTAAAGATTAGAGATTAATTTAAGAGGAGGAAAATCTTTCAAAGATTACTGATGTGATATTTAGTGGTTTATATACTTTTAACAGAAAATTTTTCTTTAATAATCATAATAGCTAATATTTGGGGCTTACTAAGTGTTGGGAATTTTGCTGAATGCATACAAATATTTTTACTTCTTGCAGAAATCCTATGATGATAACAGTATTAGTATCTCCATTTTATAGTTGAGAAAACACAGGCACAGAAGGATTAAATAAAAAGCAAAAAATGACCTATGTAGTGAGTGATAAAGCTGCTTTTCAAATCCGGGAGTTGTAATCAAGATTCACATTATTGAATGTATAAATTTTTGCTTCCTGGTTGCTTATATGAAATATAAAATTAATTATCATAAAAGAGAGAATAATACCTCGAAGTCCTTGTGATTTTGACTTTCCTTGAGGTTTGACTCCAACAGTTAAGAGAAAGGAAAAATTTCAAAGAATTCAATGTTTATTCTAGTCAATGCAAATTTATATTTTTATTATTTCCTTTTAATCTTTTATTTCATAAATAAAAGCCTTAATATAAAATTGAATGGTATAGTCAGACAAGTGCAATGGTACAGGTGATTTACATTTGTTTCTGAGGCTGTTTTTGCTTATTATAAAAGAGAATATTAATTATCATTTTGTTTCCAAGTCCAAATTTAATTACTATAGATTTAATCATATTGTTTCTTCACTTACCTATACAGATTATATCTTTTATTAGAAACCCTATCAACACCTTTTCCTTGGATTTTCTGGTCACTATCAATGACCCACAAAGACCCAGAAGACAAGAGTTTCATTCATTATTTCTCAGCTTGATAATATTTTAGAAAAATTTAACTTTGAAATCCAGAATTCTCCTCTATCCAATGCACATTTTAAAAATAATCTATTTGCTTTTATTTTCCTTTGAGGATTTGAGGCAGTTTATACCATAGCAAACCAAAATGAAATTGATAAAAAAAAAAAAGAAGTAAAATAGGATCAGATAAAAAGAGAGCATAATTATACACATCATATGGCTCAAACCTTGTTGCCATAGCTGGCTTATGAATTTGGCTCTGAGCCACTATAAAATTCCTTGAGGGCAGTGAGTGATACAATAAACACTGACCTCAATCACATTTTTGTAACTTATAAAACGCTGTATTTCATATAATGACAGTATAGGTGACATTTGATTAAAAAATGAAGGTAAACATTACTCTCTTAGGAATGACCCTAATGTGTGCCAAATATGTAACTTTCTGGTAGTTCAGCTCACTTCAAGGATGTAAGTACCTAGAGAAATTAATAGGTTGACCAAATGTTTTTTAAAACATTTTCTCTGTATTACAGTTATCTTGCAGAAGTCTCATCAACTTTCCCAAATTTATAAAATTTATATAAAATATACAAAGCAACATAAATACTCAGTGATTTTTCTCTCTATTCTCCTTCTCTTCCCTTTTCCATAGCCACTATTAATAGTTGGTGTGTATTAGTCCATTCCACAGTAGAAAATGATAAACATGCTAGGTCCGATGCTTTAAAAAATTCTTCTTAAAAAAGATGTGCAACTGAGCTGGAGTTATAGTATAGGAAATAACTGGAATTCAGAGTCAATGAGAAGGAATGGAGATAAGGGAGAACTGGAGATGGTTTTTTGCCTTGAGAGCATCTGCTAAATTCTGTAAGCTAGACCCTAGATTTTAAAGGTCCATATATGGGGAAATAGGAGAATGCTTGTAACCCAAAGAGAATGGGATGGCTGATGAATATTCTCCATGTAAAGCTGAAGTCAACACTGTAAGTTTTTACCTTAAAAAAAAAACTGTCGTTAATAAGAAGACTTGCTTGGTTTGTCTTTGGCAAGAAAAAGAAAAAAGTAAACTAAAGTCTTCCCAGAAAGTTTGAAAAAAGAAATCACCGATCCAAAGAAATAAAGAAAGAAAGCAGGCAAGCAAGCAAGCAAGCACAATCACTGATATGGCCAGAAATACTCATCAGTTAGAGAAATTCCAAGTTGTTAGTGCTGCCAGGCCCATCACCAGAATACAAACAAATGTGAGTTCTTTCTGGAGGGATGAATGAACTCAAGAAGAAGCATAGAGTTTTGATAGCCTCATAGTGCTCCACACAAGAACCAGAGTTCATAGCTCTTCAAAATGAGGAACCCTGATAAATGCCCTAAGCTTTAAACTGACTGACTCTCCAGAAGGGCTAACCTCTGGGAATAAGGATAAATTCAAAATACACTAGATCGTCCAAAAACAGACCCCAAGCTTCAGATCACCTCGATATCTGAATGGATAAATATGATCAACCCATCCTCCAATTGCCTGCCTAAAAAGAAGCAAATTATCTCTGAAAACAGCATCATTTAAAACTTTTTCCTTTTTTTATACATTATGTCTGGCAGTCAAGAAAAATTACCTGATATATTAAAAGGACTAACTTACTGAAAACCAAGAGGAAAACCAAAAGATACAGACCTACAGGTGATCCAGGTACTGATATTAATATCTTTAGAAAGAAGTAGATGGATATGTTTTGACAGGGAATTAGAACCTCTGAAAAATAATGCAGAGGGAATTCTATGACCGAAAAATTTATGCATGAAATTAAAAACTCAATAAATTGATTTAACGAGAGATTAGATAAAGCAGGAGAGAGAACTAGGGTAATCATTAAAAGAATCATAAAAAGAGGCATCACCGAAAGCTAACAAGGGGAAAAACTGAATAATAAAAGCTACTTGATAAATCCAAAAGAAAGCAAGAAGATAAAATAAAATATAGATTGGACAAATGAAAAACAAATAAAATTTAAGCAGAAATATTTTAATAATTACTTTTAAAGGAAATGAAGCAAATACTGCAATTATCAGACTGAATCAAAAATAAATTAAAATATGTTTACAAAATATATGACTTTAAAATATGACACAGAAAGGATGAAAGTAAAGTACATAAGCAACATATTGTGCAAACACTAACCAAGGAAAGCTGATGGGCTGTACCTCTGGTAATATTACTACATCTAGTAATAGGGAAAGCGTCTTTCTTTTTTTTTATTGATTTATAATCATTTTACAATGTTGTGTCAAATTCCAGTGTTCAGCACAATTTTTCAGTCATTCATGGACATATACACACTCATTGTCACATTTTTTTCTCTGTGATTTATCATAACATTTTGTGTATATTTCCCTGTACTATACAGTGTAATCTTGTTTATCTATTCTACAATTTTGAAATCCCAGTCTATCCCTTCCCACCCACTACCCCCCTGGTAACCACAAGTCTGTATTCTCTGTCCATGAGTCCATTTCTGTCCTGTATTTATGCTTTGTTTTTGTTTGTTTGTTTGTTTTTGTTTTTGTTTTTTAGATTCCACATATGAGCGATCTCATATGGTATTTTTCTTTCTCTTTCTGGCTTACTTCACTTAGAATGACATTCTCTAGGAGCATCCATGTTGCTGCAAATGGCATTATGTTGTCGGTTTTTATGGCTGAGTAGTATTCCATTGTATAAATATACCACATCTTCTTTATCCAGTCACCTGTTGATGGGGGAAAGCGTCTTTTGGCATTATGTTGTCGGTTTTTATGGCTGAGTAGTATTCCATTGTATAAATATACCACATCTTCTTTATCCAGTCACCTGTTGATGGGGGAAAGCGTCTTTTAAAGAATAAGTATTACTAGGAAAAAAGAAGGACATTTCATAGTGATAAAAAAGTCAACCCACCAGGAAGTTATAATAATTCTAATTTTATATGCATCAAATAACGCCTGGAAATGTACAAAGCAAAAGTGACAGAACTAATGAAAATATATGTCTGCCATGATATTAAAAGATTCTGATGCAATATAGACACAAAAATTCAGCAATTGTAGACATGATATGAACATGATTTTCTAATTTGACCTAATTAGCAAATATAGTCATTACTGTTCAGAATGTACCTTTTATTTTTGGAGGTGCACATAGAACATTATCCAGAATGGACTATATCCTAGGCATAAAGCAAGTCTCAAAAAATATCAAAGGATTGAAATTATGAGTATGTTCTCTGATCACAACAGAATTAAGATAAAAATTAATAATAAAAAGATATCTTGAAAATCCCCAAATATTTGGAATTAATCCATTCTCTTTTGAAGTAACTCAAAGGTTAAAAAAATTATCACAGTAAAATTAGAAAATATTTTGAACTATTTTTTAATAAAAGCATCACATACTGAAACTTAAGGGATATAGCTAAAGCCATACTTAGAAAGGAAATTACAGATTTTAGTGTGTATATTAGACAAAGAGAGGCTAGAAAGTCAATCTGAGTATCTATATGAAAGTGTTAGAATACAAACAGCAAATTAAAACCAAAAATAGTAAAAAGGAGGAAATAAAAAGATAAAAAATAAAATAAACAACATATGTATAATAAAAAACCCAATAAAATCAAATTTGGTTCTTTAAAGAAAAAAAATCATAATCCTGTGGCAAGACAGATAAAAAAAGAGAAACACAAATTACCAATATTGGGAGTAAAATGGGGTAACATCACTACAGATCATAAAGTCATTAAAACTCCTAACAGAGTATGATGAACAGGGTTATTCCAATATATATAAAAATTAAAGTTAAGAAGATAATTTTGCAGAAAACTACAACTTCCCAAAACTGATTCAAGAAAAGATTTATATCAATTATTAAAATTGAATCCACAATTAAACACTTTCACAAATAAATCTCCAGGTCTAGATGGCTTCACCTCCAAATTCTTCCAAATATTTAAGAAAGAAATAATAACAATTTTAGATAAACTTTTCTAAAAATTGAAAAAGAGGAAACACTTCCCCATACTTTTCATGTGTCCAACATACAATATCAATACCTAACTGGACAAAGAAAACAAAACATATAAAATTATAAATCAATGTCTTGAACATAGATGCAAAAATATCTTGTAAGTTCAGTGATGTGGAAAGGCTAACACATCACAACTAAGTTGTTTATTCCAAAAATATAACATTAATTTAACATTTGGAAGCAGCTGAAATAAATCAATTAACCAAATAAAGAAAAAGATCATAGTTACCTCAGCAGAGGCAGAGAAAGTATTTGGTAAAATTTAAAAATGGTTCATGGTAGAAAACTTTGATAGCATCTAATAAACTAGTAATAAAGGAAAACATTCTCAGTCTGGTGAAGAATATTGCTATGGATTGATTGTGTGTCCCCCAAATTCACATGTTGAAATCTTAATGCCCAATGAGATGATGCTAGGAAATGAGACCTTTCAGAAGTGATTAATGCCTTCATAAAAGAGCCTCAAGAAAGTTCCCTTGCCCCTTCCATTATGTGAAGATACAGCGAGAAGTTGGCAGTCTATAACTCATAAGAGGGCCTTCACCAGAACCTAACTGTGCTGGCACCCTGAACTTGGACTTTCAGCCCCCAGAACTGTGAGAAATAATTTTCTGTTGTTTATGAGTTATGTGGTCTGTGATATTTTATAATATCAGCCTGAAAGAACCAAGCAGGTATTCTACAAAATACCTAGAGCCACATTATAGATAAGGTGAGATGTTGAAAGCTTTCTCTCTTTTATCAGGAGCAGCATTGGGTCTTAGCTCCTGAAAGTAAACAAGGAAAAGAAGTAAAATATATATAAGGATTGAAAATGATGAAATAAAAATTTCATTGTTCACCAATGACATGAATGCCAACATGGAGAAAATTCAAAAGAATTTACAAAAAGTTAAAAAGTGAATTTAGCAAAACTTTGGGACAATATCAATGCATAGATATTAGCTGTTTTTCTATATATTAGCAAAACAATTAGGAAATTTAAAAACTATATTATTTATAGTTGTATCAAAAAACATCAGATAACTAGAATAAATCTACTGGAAGAAGAAGAATCCTCTACACTAAAAACTAACTTTATTAAAAAGACATTGAAGAAGACCAAAATAATAAAAGGATAAACTATCTTCACATATTAGAAGTTTCAATATCAAAAAGACATTAGTCCTTCCCATATGGATTTATAGATTCAATGCAATTCCAGGGTTGCTTGTTTATCTACTATGTATTATCTATCTTCGCCACCTATCTGTCTATCACAGAAAATGACATACCAATTCTAAAATGTGTATGAAAATTCAGAGGGTTAAGAAGAGCAAATGATCTTGAAGAAGAACAAAGTTGTAGGACTACACTATGTGAATGGATAAATGCAGATATCAAGATTTATCATAAAGCTATTATAACTAAGCTAGTGTGATATTGATATAAAGATAAGACTGATTAATGAAACAGAATGGAGTCCAAAAAGTGACCCACCTATATAGTAAGGTCACTGGATTTATGATAATTAGACTGCAGTACTGTGGTGGGAACAATTGTCCTTTAAATAAACAGTGCTGAGTCAATTAGATATATATATTTGGAAAAAGAATCTTACCCTGACCCTATACTCCAGAGGAAAAAAAAAGTTCTAGACCTATCCAATGATAAGTCTAAATAGGAAAGGTAAAACAATAAAAGTTCCAGAAAATATTATGGGACTGTAAGAACTGGAGCTTCTCAGTGGTATTTAGAACTCATCAAAGAGATGCAGTCCCTTCCAGAGACTGTCGAAAGTTGGGGAGAGAGAGACAGAAACAGAGAGAGACAGAAAGAGTGGTTGAGACCACCTGGCTTCTCCAAGATCCCATCTTTAATCTCCAACCAAAGCCTACCTTGCTGGATGTCAGCAAAAGTCAGTTGTCCAGGAAACTTAGAAATGGAGCAGAGCTTGGGAAGGAAGACAAATCAATCAGAGCTGAAGCAAGCAAGCAAACAAACAAACAAAAACTGAAAGCAAAAGAAACAAACAGATACCAAATCAAGTTCAAAAACAAGCCTGAGTTCAGAAATAGGAGATGAAGCCCAAGTCAGGAGATGGGAAGATGTAAAAGTGAGACAGGCAGAAGGGAACAGAAATCATCTATGAGATGAGAAAGTCCATGCTAATTGCATCAAACAGCGGTCATGGCATCAAATGGCCGATTTTATTGAGGGTCCAGCTGTATGCTTCATACTTAGACTGATCAGGTATAGAAATTCTCTTTCAGGTTTCATGGGGGCTTTCCCCCTGCCTCCTCTCCTTCTTGAGTTGGATTGGTTAGAGTGGGCAGATACTAAGAGGAAATAATAATGAATGATTTCTTAAAATGCCAGTCCTCTTTGTTATTGTTTGGGTAAATCTAGTCCATATAAGATGGGTCAAAAACTCATGGATGAAATAGGATAATTATTAAAAATAAGTTTATTTTATTTAACCCTCCTGTTATTTATTATTTCCTTTTATTTGAGCTTTAAAAATTTGATGGCTTCTATTGGGAAACATACATATATATGTGAATTTGTATCTGAATATATATATATTTGTTATTCATATATATATATTCTGAAGGGTCACAAGAAGTTGAGTAGTTAGTGTTGACAATGAATTGAATATAATTCTTGACTCTTATTCAGCCTTTAAATTGTTAGTATGAGCTGAGGGGAAGGAAAAAACTCAACAAACTCCAAACTGGTTCCAAGAATGGCTTTCCTTTTTAGCCAGTGCTACATTTTTCACAGGATGGGGGAAAAAGCTTTAGCGGTTGCATGCTGTTCTCAAGTAATACTTTTTAGTAATGCAAGAGCTTAGTTGGCTGGGTAACTTGATTACTCTGGAGGGCATGCTATTAGCAGAATGGGAAGGAAGCAAAAGAAAAAAATAATTTACATTAAGGCCACAGACATGCCATGCAATACAATTACTTCAGGTTTTATATCCAAAAAGCTATTATACTTTTTCCCCCATTCTTTTAGCACTGTGGTATTCTGGTAAGGGGCTTTATAAGAGGCAATAAATGGATGGTAGCCCAGAAAAAGCCCAAGAGATTGTTTTGTGAATGAAAAAGGCCTGATGCTGGGAATAAGTCCATATGGATTTTTCTTTTTAGCTCTCCAATGAATTGTGGTTATCCATGGCTAATCAATTCACTTCTTTTTACCTTAGTTTTCATGTGGAAATGATCATTCCAGTTTTTATCACAGAAAAGTTATATGCATAAAAGAGTCAGTCTATAGGAAGTGCTTTTGTATACCTGAGAGAAAAGTGTAGTGTCCTTCCAAATCATTACTTGGAATCTCACTAAGCATTATTCACTAGTTAGTAGAAATTGTTATCGGGAAAGAGCATCTTGGAGTAGATATTAGGACAAGTTAGGTTATGCTTTAGTAATGAATTAGTCCATACATCTTAGTGGCTTATTAATTAAATAGTAATATGTTATTTAAACATTTAAATTAAATACATTTAAAATGGATTTATTTTCATTCACTCAATACAGATATCCTACATGTGTCTACAGTGGAAGACTTTACTTCAAAGTCTCACTCAGATCCAGGTTGAAGGAGATTCACCATCTTGTGTTGCTGCCATCACAAAAATATGGTTTCCGGGATCTCCGGAGAGAGGGAAAAAGAAAGCACAGGGCATTCATACCTGCTCTTAAATGCCTTGACCAAAAGTGGCAAAAGTCATTTTCATTCACCAACAAGTCATGTGACTCCATTTGCTGCAAGAGGCCTGGAACGTGGAGTCCCAGGTGCCTAGGAAGAAGCAGAGAACCACAGATGGATAAACATTGCGCTTTTAACCATAGTTCACTGGAAACCAGTAGTTGAAATATGCAAAGGAGCTCATCAAAAGCAAGCCAGTTGCAAATTAGGTGGACCTTTCTTACTTATCTCAGGTACTTCTTCACAGTAGTGTTTTTAGTATTATTTCATTCTTGTTTTGGTGGATGGCTGACCAAAAATTCCCAGGTCCTAAGATGAAGCATCAGCAGAGACACAGATTGTAACCACAGGTATCCGACTCTGAGCTTCTCTCTGAGAATACATCAAACTGTGGTCCTCTGCTTCCATTAGGAGATTCTTAAATAGTCCATTTTTCCTTCTAGGAACCTGCTGTTGTGTTCTGGACAACAGAGAACAGGACCAAGGCCAGAAAGAGCCTGAAATTCAAAATAGAGACATCTAATCTGAGTTTGCTGAATTGAATCCTCCATTAAACTAGGCATACATGATGCAGAAACTTTATTTTATAGGCAAATGGAAGAGATAATTTCTGTAAAACTGCCTATCATGATTTGTGACATGTCTAGAATAGATGCTCAGTAAAAGCCCCTGTACTTCCTTTGCAAAGGAAGTAAAAATCATACTGATTTCTACTCTATATGTGAATATATTTAGTGGGATTTTCAGGTAATGATAGCCTTCCTGCTCTTATATATCTTACTGGTTTTACAATTATGAATCTATTAGACCTTCTACTCAAAGGTAGCACTTTACTATAAGCCATGCAATGGAACGATAGCAGCCTGTTAGGTGTCTGCCTGGCTTGTGCCTGAGTCTTGTGGGTAAAGTATTTGTGGTTGGAAACTGAAGGAGCCACTGAGAAAGCAGTACTTGGTGGGACCTAGGGACCCAGGCTTTTCTGAGTTAGGTAATCGAGAGAGATACAGAGCAGGGAGAGGGGCATTCACCATAGAGTTGCCACAGCACAACAGATATCTGTGGCCTAGAGTATGTAGGGACTGTAGTGCTGCAGTGGAGCCTGGAGTAAAGGACATTTGGGGACATCTAGAGACAGTTACTTTGGGAGGGACATCAACATTGTTACAGTGGAGAAGAGTCATGGTGTCAGAAGAGAAGTGCTCTGCAACAGGTTTGAGTTGTCAACAAACAGATTCAGAAGCAAATATGAGACCTCCCACCCAGAAATAATGGGATGGAAAATAGAACAGAACTTTGAAAAGAGAGATGAAAGTCCAGTGAAATATAGGTCATTAAATATTAGGGTGACTCCATTGTCCTCAAAGCCTGAATAAAAGCCATGGGGAAACCTCAGGTTACACTGACAAGGTATTGCTTGAATGTGTTTGGAAAGTTAAGGGATGTTCATTTCCCTTTGGGAATTCCATCAGTAATTTGTTTCCCATTGGATGGACATGCTACGTTGAAACAACTGGGTTGCTTGGAATTTTTATTTGTCATACTTTCAAGCCCTAAAGCTATAGTTTATGATATTCCAGTTCTCCTGACACAAACACTGGCCAGAGCTAATCACAGGCAGGTTGGACTACACCCTGTAGTGATGTTTCTGGGATAACAAGAGGGCTCCAGTGTCCCCTAAGTGCCTTTCTTCTCTTTCTCATTTCTGAAAGTGCCATGATGGAGAAGCCATTGACCTGTTATTATGGTTAAACCACAGTTGCCAACAGTGATAACTGCTCATTAATGCCCCCTGTATTAGCTTCCTTACTTTTTCTATACCACTTTTGCCACCCAGTGCTTCTTGTGCTTCACTTCCCAAATAACCCACTTACACGCAAATCCTAGTCTCATTGTCACTTTCCAGGAACCTCCAACTAAAGACAGTAATCATAGCTAAGGGTACTGAGGGTATTGAGGCCACACTAGGTGCCAGCTGCTATACAATTCTCAACTAATGGCTAAAACAACCCTGTGAGGTAAGTATTTTATTATTAATATCCTTATTTTACGCATGAGAAAAGCAAGGCCCAGAGTAATAAAGTCGCTTGCTTATGGTCACCAGGCTAGTAAGTGGCAGAGCCTGGAATGCATGGGACTCTCACTTCACTGCCTCCCACCTTGCTTTCACCCATTTCTGATCAATTTGTTCCTTTTGGCATCCTGTAAGGAAAATATTTAATCTCTCTGCCATTCTACTTTCTAAAAATTGCTTCCCCACCCCATTTACTTCCTCATTGTAACATATATATGTAATATATAATATATGGTGCTGTTTTTATGAAATTCCCCTAATCTGAGGACTTCTGTAGAAGCATATATTACTACTGATGGTAATAACAGGCCACCGGCTTCACCAATATCTTAACGTTACTCATATTTACCAGAGAATGGCTTGATTGATGTAGTCCCCTTCAAAGCCCTCAAGGCTAGTCTGCCTCTGCATGAGAAGCTGAGGTTTCGAGCCCAAGGCCTGCTCTTTGGAGAGTGATGACTGTGAAGGGGAGTGTGATGCATTAAGACCACAATGCCTGTGGGTCTTCACTGCGGTTCCTATTTTTGCTTTTTGGGTGCAATCCCAAAACAGCCCATTTTCTCTCACCACCCAATTTGATTTTTTCTCTCACAGCCCCTAGGGCAACACTGATATGTCTGTCTGTCGTGGCAAAGTGATACCAGTCTGTCTGGTATGGAAATGTCTGTCTTGGAGGTTGTATGATTGCAATAGAGATGCTCTTTAAAAAGCTTAAAATGTAAGTACATGTATTATACAGATTCAGGTCATAGAGGTGGGCTCCATGATTTCTCTCTCTTCTCTATGTTTAATTGTTCACTTCTGCTTCTGTCTCTGTTTCTGTTTTGATCACCTCCTTTTCTGTCTGCTGCCTTTTCTGGTCACTCATTTGTCCATGATAATGACCTCAGTGCCCATATTTTTGTGACCTTTCAGCTCAGCTTCCTATAACTAAATGAATTGATTCTGCTTCCCAGTTCCTGGGAGAAAGAATATGATTTGCTCAGCTGCAGCCAGGAATGCATCCCTGCTATGACCAATTGGTGGGGATGGTGCAAGTCAGTGGGAGTTGCCAGTCGGAGAAGATTCTCTCAGTGTCCGCATAACTGACATCCACATTGGCTAAAATGTTTTCATTTTATACATTTGGATAATGTTAGTATGTATTAAACACCATCAAATCCCCCCAATTATGCTATAAATATTATCTCATTTAATCCTTACAATTACCCTGAGGTATAGGTATAGTTATCCCCATTTTAGAGATGGGAAGTCTAAGGGTTTGTGGCTTTCCCAAAGTAAGAAGGGTTTCTTAATGGAGATCAGGTCTGTCTTCAAAGCTAGTGCCCTTCTCTGTGGGCAAAGCTGAGAAGAAGGACTAGTTAGGAAATCATTTTAAATACAAGGAGCTTTCTTGGCAGACCTCATTGCTCTCCCGTGAACAAAAGAGTGAGGTGCAGGGAGCCCATTTTAATTTTGCACCTAGGTCAGATCAGCCCAGCCCAGCAAAAGGGAAGCCTGCCTGCTGATACATAATGATGTTTTAAGATGATAAGCAAGAAAGCCCTGTCCATTCCAGGCTGACTTCCCTGGGGACGAGGCTCTAAAAGCAATGAGAAGAGAAGTGAATCATGAAGGCTTCAGAGCGAAGATGAGCACTTGAGCCAGGCATTTACAGTGAAGGCCCAGAGAGGACTCGGGGAGCATTAGAAAAATGGTTACATGGGCCTTCAGTGAGACTCCAAGGAGCAAGAGCAGCCCTTCCACAAGGATTTGTGAAAGTTGTCCCAATTTGCAGGGACCTGCCTGTGGCATTTGTTCATTCACTCATAGATATTTGCTTCCGTGACTAGGGACGGTCTCTGAGGTTCTGGACAAATTGCTTAAATGTGTGATGTTTCTTTTCTTTCTCCCCCCAGTTTTGTTGAGATGTAATTGAAATGTGCAATGTTTCCTTTTCCACTTTTAGTTTTGGTATCCTCTGTCCCTTCCCCTCTGTCTTTCCCTACTCCACCCTGCCTTACTCAGACACCACTCGTGTATACTCTAGAATTATGTTTGGTTATTCCTTAATCCAATGTAATTATGATACTCTGCAGTCTCACAATATACTTTGTCCCATTCCCAGGACACTAGGGTGGAAGACTTTGGGGAGAAGTGTTAGAGTAGGGAAAATACACTGATTTGATAACATAGCTAATACATATATAACTAGCACTGTTCTAGGTCCTTGACTCATATAAGCTCATTTGACCCTCGGCACACCTGTGGAACATGTATTATTACCATTTTACAAATGAGGGCATTGAAATAGAGAGGTTAAGTGATCATCTCCAGGAAGCACAGCTAGCAAGTGGTGAAACCAGGATTTATGTAGATAGTTAAGCCCCCAGAATCTATATTCTTAACCACCACAGAGTTATCAAACATCTAAAGCAAGTTATACACACATTGTGAAAGGGAATTCTGTAGAGAGAGTGGAAACATACCAAGAGGTCGCATCAGTAGACTTCAGGCATAATCCAAGTTTTGTGAATCTGTAGCTATGGGACCTTGGGTACCTCCTGCTCTAAAGCCTCAATCTCCTCATTTGTCAAGTGAACACAAAAATATTAGTAATTTCCCATATTGCTTGGTATTTATGGTCTAATTATTTCTGGTCTCAATTTTTACTATGCCCTGGAAGCACATTAGGGATTCTGAATAGTATACTCTACACTGTGGGATAAAATCTGGGCCAAATTGAAAGCATGGGTTATTATCAAATAGAATAAAATATGTTCTATAGACATCATATTAATCTGTCTTTATGGTTACTGGATTAATTAGAGGATAGTTGCTCACACATAAATTCAAACATAAGACAATGAGAAATTGGGAGCTGCTTCAGAACATCAGACTCAGTAAGGAAATATTTTGGCTCATGTAACTGAGTCAAAGGAAGGAGGAGGGGCTTCTGAGTTAGCTGATACAGTGGCTCCACCATGTCATCATGGGCCCAGCTTCCTTCTGCTCTAATGTCCAAACCATTAGCAATGTTTCCATATTGTTATGGGACCTTTCATCCTAAGGGTATTTTCTTTCTTTTGTGGTCTTACAATAACTATCAGGAGTTAGGCCATGACACTGCTAATTCATTTTTTATTTTATTTTATTTTACTTATTTATTTTTTAAATTAAGGTATAGTCAGTTTACAATGTTGTGTTAGTTTCAGGGGTACAGCATAGTGATTCAGCCATATA
This sequence comes from Vicugna pacos, assembly GCF_048564905.1. Lineage (NCBI taxonomy): Eukaryota > Metazoa > Chordata > Mammalia > Artiodactyla > Camelidae > Vicugna > Vicugna pacos. Next base: position 44,925,989 of record NC_132990.1, read on the forward strand.
TATATATATTCCTTTTTTAATTTTTTTCATTATAAGCTATTACAAGGGATTGAATATAGTTTCCTGTGCTATACAGAAGGACCTTGCTATTTATCTGTCTTATATATAATAGTGTGTATCTGCAAATCCCAAACTCCCAATTCTTAACTACAGGGAGACAAGAGACATTGCAGGACACTCTTCTAGAAGCAGGAAGAGGAACTCTCACATCTGTCTCATTGGCCTGCAGTTGTGTCACATGCCCACCCCCAGACCATCACCAGCAAAGGGTGTGGGATAGCTCTGGGCTCCACTATTGGCTCTCAACCCTCACTGCTCATTAGCATCACAAGGGAAGCTTTTTCAAGTACTAATAATCCTTGGATCCCTTCCAGGTCGAGAAAGTCAGAATCCCTGAGCATGGGGCCTGGATATCAGGATGTTTTATGTGCTCTCAGGTGATTTAATGGAAAGTCAATTTGAGAAGCCCAGGCCTACACTTATTAGGATTTATCCATTGAGTTGGAGATTGGGGCAACTTCTGTGGGGCAAAAGTCCTGAGTGTAGGAGGGTCATGAATTCAAAATAAAAGTAGAGCTCTGTTAAGAAAATGGAGATGGGGAATGGATGCTTGGTAGGTATTAAATATTATTCACTCTAAAAGAGATTTACTAGTTACTGTTTTTAAGCTTTATAGGCACATGTTTATTTAATCCTCATAATAATCTGATGAGCAAGCTACAATATTCACCAGCATGTAATTGTTATTACAGCGTCTTGTTTCCTGCCTGTATCTGTTCAGTTTGGTTAATGCTTGTACTGTACCAGTTGATAAATATTTTTAATATTACCTATGCCATTGAGTAGAATGGCCTCATAGTTTATTGTCCAAACTGAGACACTTTTGAGGGTGAAAAGGAATGTTCGGTTTTTAAGGCTATGACTCCAGGACATTAAGAGTAAACTGGGACCATCCTGGGCAAACCAGCAGACATCATCACTCTACCTATGAGGTATTATGAATAGTATGAAATTTGGCCTTATTTAAAGAGAGGTCTGGCCTTTGCTCTTCAATTCTAGAATCTGTGTCATATCTGATAGGACTCTCTGCTTAGGTCAGAGTCTGGCCACACTGGATCTTAAGATGGGGATGATCACACATGAGAGTTTTAGAGTAGGGCTGTCCACACCAGTAAGACCAACTATGTATGTAGGGTGGAGACTTTGGGTAACTGGGTATCAGCTGACCTAGAGACTGAATTCAACCACGTGGGCAATCAATCAGTCATGCCTACATAATGAAGGAACAATAAAAACTGAATACTATTGCTCAAGAACACTTTCTTGATTGGCAATGGTCCATGTATATTGTCATGCATCAATATCGGGAGGGTAAAGTGTCCTGAGAACAACAGCAGCTTCATGTTTGGAATTCTCCCAGACTCTTCCCTGTGCATCTCTTCCTCTGGCTGCTGCTAATCTGTATCCTTTCCCTGCAATAAACCAGAACTGTGAGTATAATAGCTTTCAGTGAGTTCTATGAGTCCTTCTAGTGAATTAGAAAACTGAGGGTAGTTTTTGACCCCCAAACTTTCAGTTGGTGTCAGAAGGGCAAGCTGTCTTAGGGACTGTGCCCTCAAACCTCACAGTTTGGCTAGTTCTGTGTATATAATCAGGCTACTTTAGGAGGCTAAGTAACATGCCCAACGTCTCACAACTAATGAAGAATGGAGCTGGTGTTCCCACTCCAGCAATTATTACCTGTGTGATAGTTCAGAATTGCTTTTATACTTTTTTCTGCCTCCAATTCCTTATGTTAAATTCTTTCTATCAAAATAACTGATTTTTTTTCTGTTTTGCTGACTAGAACTAGGTTGATACAACAGCATTGATATTCAAATACTTTCTTTTTATTAAAGAATACCTCAAATTTATAGGAACCTCTCAACTATAAATATGATAAAAAGATGTTTAGACTCTTAGAGTGAGAAAGTGGTGAAAGTTGCAACAAAACAGCTCTTAGAGCTCATGGATCAATGTTTGACTTAGTCGAGTGAATGATCCTTCCTGGGGTTGTCAGAGGCTTAAAGGGATCAATTGCTTCAAGTCCTGGTTTTGCAAAGCATCTTTCTATTCCTGGGCATTTTGTAACAGTCAGGCTGAGGCCAGTGAGACTCAAGGCTCAACAAGAGTGGAAAGAAAGCAGCTTGGGCACAGCTCCCTTACCTTTCCTTTCTCATGCTGGTTTCAGAGACTACCAGTTTGATTCAGTAGAGAGTCACACTTATTTTTTCTGGTTTTGGTCGTATGAATTTTCCCTTTACAGTTGGTCACAGAACTGTTCACTGATGAAATGATTTCCCAGTCGTTCTGAAGAATTGTTGATGATCTAGTGCCTTTTAACTTTAGTGCCTCTGGTATGTAGGTTGTGCCAAGGTAAAATGGGGAAGTGAGGCCATATACAATACTTGGTTCATTAATATTCACTCCATAGATCTAATTGTGAATGTGAAACTGCAAAGAAGACACCTCTCTTCCGATTAAATGCCCTAGACATGATAAAGCTAGCAGGTGGAGATCATATACTATTTCTAGCTTATAAAAATTTAACTGTGAAAGGTTAATGTAGCCAAATGGTAGCTCCTGCTGCCTCACCTCCTGTTGTAAAATACAGTGTATTAGAAAATTTGAGGTATTGTAAAGCAATCAGAAAATGACTGGCACTGAAAAGATAGTTTGTTACTCATGAGTCCCAAGAGGAGGTGGCTTGCCACACCATAGGGATTTGTTTTAGTCAGGGTCTCCAGAGAAATAGAGAAACAACTAATAGTATATCTATATCTTTATATAATAAAGAGATTTATTACACAGAATTGGCGCAGATGGTTATGGAGGCTGAGAAATCCCAAGATCTGTAGTTGGCAAGCTGGAGACCCAGGAGAGCAAAAGCCAAATGACTTGAAATCCAAGAACAATTAATGTTGCAGTTCAAGTCCAAAGGCAGGAAAGGAACAGTGTACCATCTCAATCCGGCAGGCAGGAGGAATTATTATTCATTACTTATGGAGGATCAGCTTTTTTGTTCAGTATAGGTCTTCAACTGATTGGCTGAGACTTACCCATGTTAGGGAGGGCCATCTGCTTTACTCAGTCTACTGATACTAATCTTATCCAAAAACACACTCACAGACACATCCAGTATAATGTTTGACCAAATACTTGAGCACCCTGTAACTCAGTGAAGTTCATACATAAAATTAATCATCACCGTTGGCCTCATGGGAAAATTACTGGGCTTGTTCACAAGACAGAAGGAGAGGGAAAGACTGTGGGCCAGAACCTTTATTGTGGTTTCCTTGGAAAGGAACAGGTGAGGCAGGCTAAGCAGGCTTCGGGTTGGCTAGTTTGAATAATTTCAGCAGGTCTGGGGCAAAGGGGATGTCTCTAAGTTTTCTGAGATTTGCCTCTAGAGTGAGTTGGGCAAGTATACAGTTGCCCAGAGTGTAAGAGTCAGACAAGGAAGATGGTTGGGGGTGTTGACTTTGAATTGATTGGTTTGTGTCTGAAAAGCATGTCCCCAGGAAGAAGACTCCTAGGGAGGGGAAATGGGGAGAGAGACAGGAGGTTAGAGCATAGTGGTTTAGGAGCATACTGCATTGTCCAGAACAAGGCCTATCTAGCATATGGACCTAGGAAAGATGTTAAAGCATCAAGTTTACAGAAGCTAGAAATATGGTTAATTCAACCCCATGGTACACAGCCTAACTTACTCCTACTGTAGGAGTTAGCACATAGTCACATGCATTCTCTCTCCAACCAAAGCTGAATCACAGGCATCCCCATTCCCAACTTATGGACTTGTAGGTGCAGGAGCAGGTAGAATTGAATAGTAGAAAATGCTTGGGCTTTGGAAACAAGAGCACTTGTAATTGAATACTGGCCCTTTCATTTACTAACAGAGTACATTTAGAAATTTATTTATTCTCCCGAACAATGGATTTTTTAAAAATCTCTGCAAGGTAGAAAATAGAGTCCATTTCAGGTTTTGGTGAAGATTTGAGATAATGAATATAATGTGTCTAGCAAATACTAAGCACTTATTTTAATTAGTATATTTTGTCACCGTTATTATAAGAATACAGATATTTGAGGGTCCTGAAATGAGGTCAACATTTTGGGAACTCAGTATTCAGAAAAACTCAAAATATCTTAACTATTAATAGATTTTGTCTAGTAAAATTATGAGTCAAATAGGCTTATTTTAATTCATCTATTGGCAGCTAGAATATGTTTTTGAGTAATGCTTTTCATTAACCATACACAGTGGTATATTGTCTGATCTTTTGCATATTTATGTCCTTTCCTTTTGTTTCATTTAGATTTGATCAAAAACTTGTCTTGAGTTGAAGTCACCATCTCTCAAAATTTAGTAGTCTTTGTTTTGCTGTCTTTTTTCACTTAGTATTACAGAGAAAGCAAATGTCTATCTACTTTTTGCTCCTTTGAATGTGTATGTGTGTTTACATATGGTAGATATTCCTTTGTATCTGTGTGCACACAGGCTGAATGTTTGAGGGATATTTTAAATGGAAAAAAATTGTTGGTGTAGGTCTAGGTATGGTATCTTATTACATTTTTTGGCAAAATTTTTCAATCTTCAAAATCAGTTTTTTCAGGTAAAATGTTTTCTATGATTCCTTTAATCATTCAATTCCCTTAAGCTTTAGTACTGTCTCCATATTTTATTCTTCTTAGACTTGCTTTTTTGCAGCTTAACTGACGTTTTCTTTAACCATTTAAATCTCTTTTTATGTTTTCCCTGAGTTTGGGAAGAATCTAAGGTTTGTCTACTACTTGACAAATTTGAATTTCTAAAAAGACTAACTTATCAGCCTCCATTAATTTTATTGTTTGTTTTTTGTGCTTTTTACCTCCATGTCTGATGTAATTTCATAGAAACAGGTCCTTTTGACTCCTATTGTAAACACATATAGAAGTTCTACAGCACTTACTCCTTGCAGTAAATTTAGTATTTCATAGGCAGACATTTGCTTTGAATTCTCATGCCAATCCCTTTCTTTTTTATATGCTTTCTACTTTTCTTTTCTTTTTTTTTTTTTTTTGGTTAGTTGTTCCCTCTTGCAAAAGAATACTTAAGCTTGTCAGGGGTTGAGAATTGAGAAGGATTCTATCAGACATGGGCATGAGCATTGTTTGAAATTTTTATGCCTAGGTTAAGGGTAAAGGACAGTATTGGGTTTCATTTTGCCAGTTCAAAGATCCTTCTGCCTGCAGGGAATGGGTTTAGAGTAGAAGCCAGAGCCAGAGTTGGAGAAGGGAGTTGAAGCCAGTTATACTTGGGAACTTCGCCCAGAATTTCTGTTTTGTGTTTGGCATGCAGTCAGAATTTTTCTGGGGCAGGGCCCCTGCTATCGTCTGGCAAAGCTATACTCTTTAAAATCGAATGGTATCATTACCTCTACTCTTCACCAAGTGTGGCCATCAGAACCACTTTTAACCAGGAGGAATGCCACCACAGGGTCCAGGCAAGGCGTGGCCTCCGGCATTGGAAGTGCTTACGTGACAGGGGTGGGATGCAGGTTTCTCCATCCTGCTCCTTGCCCCTTCCCCAGCTCCCCTACTCCCTATTATCCCACCTCCTTCTTTGTTTCCAGCCCTCACAGCGGCCACTTCTCTGAATACTGCTGCAAGTCAGCATCTTGTTACACAAAACCGGGAGGGATAGACTGCAGAGAGTAGCAGCTGGGCCCAGAGTTCAGGTATGTGGGGAGTTTGCTTGGTTGTTGGTTGGTTTTACTTAAAGGAGGTTTTCCTACGCCTCCTCTCAGGCATTCAATATTACAGTGTCCCCGGGGAGGAGGTAGGAATCTGTATTTTTAAAAAGCTTCCCAAGTGATTATAATGCCACTGGACCTTGGATCTCTGACAGTTATTTGCAAATCATGACTCTGAGACAAAGGCCTGAAAAAATGTGCCAATGTGTCTTTCTAAACTTTTCTGAGCACCTACTTTATGCAAATTGCTCCACTCTGTGCAGCTGCGGCTGCGGCTGTGTAGGACAGAAAGAAGTACAAGGGAGGGATGTATATCTAATTTGGCAGAAGCAGTTCACATTTACCCAGTGCTTACCACACCCCAGGCACTTCACTTAGTACTTTACAATGATCCTCAGTCAGCCTAGGATTTAGAAACTATTATTTTCCTTCTTCTACCAATAGGGAAACAGAGGCTTAAAAAGTTAGGGAGCTTGTCAGCATCGCACATTTAGCAAGTGGCAGGGCTAGAATCTGAACATGAGAAGTTCCTCTCCAGGCTGCATTTTAAATAAGCTCTATTGCCTCCCTCAGAGGGAGATAACAAGCAGCATCGTTGATCTGTGGTTATGCCAAGTGCGAGTTTAGGCTCTAAATGCTTTGTATCTTTGGAGGGGCGATACACCACAGAGAAGGCGTCAGGGACTGGGAGTTGGGGTCTGCAGCCAGAAGGGAGATTCAGGAAGTTCTCCACACGGGTGAACTCAGGCTGTGGACGTGTGCCCTACCTCGCATGCACCTTGAACAGCCACTGCCCTCCTCCCCAATTTCCCATCTGCAGCCATTGTTGATGGAGACTCGACCCACCTGTGTTTGCAAGAAGCCTGAATGTTCCCTTGCCTGTTTTTAAGCCGTTTGCCTATGACACAGTATGAATAACAAGATCGGAAACATCTCTATTATAACTTTAGAGGCCCCGTGTGCCATTTCAGCGTCATTTTGTTGCTTTCCTTTTCACTCTAGGATAGTAAAAATTGGCTACTGGCTCTGATCTTTTCAAAGAAGCATAAAAGGGTTATTTACTAGCTTTTGGGATAATTTATCCAAGTGAATTTTCAAATATCTGGTACAAACCTAATGTAAATGTCTCATTAAAAAATGCAGCAAAAATTCAGTGGTCACATTCAAGAGAACTTCAGAGGGAACAGATGTTTTCAATGTTGGTTTCTTTTCTGTGATGTCATTCGAATTTGGTAATACATCATGTCATTGTTAATACTAGGAATTTAGTAAGTGATTAACTGCCCAAATGGTTTGATTTGGTTTTACACAAAGAAAAGTAGAGAAATGGTCTCTGCCTCTAAGGGATATGGTATTTAAGGTAAATTTAAGATAGATACCACTGTTATAAATGTTAAAACCAGAAAAGATGAAATCCATATAGGAAAGACAGCACAGTACAGCATTTACTATATAGTACATAGTATGCTAGTGTATACTATGTAGAATACAGGTGCTGAAGCCAGACTGCCTGATTTCAAACTCCCACTTTCCATGCAGCTATGTGACTTTAGGTGAGTCACAGCTTCCGTTTTCTCACCTGTAGCACAGAGATGTTAATCATCTCTATCTCCCAAGGTTGTGCTTATTAAGCAAGTGTACATATAACACAAATTATTGTAAACCATTTGCATTATTTACATATATAATGTATATAAATTTATTATATCTGAAGGGAAAAATTAGCAGCAAAATCACCAGTTTACTGTTAAAAAGCTCATTATAAAAACCTTGTGCCTTGATCAAAGATAACATCACAAGATAATGTTGGTTGAATTTGGTTTCCATATTGTTACAAGCAAAATAAGAAAATGGAAACATTTCTTATTTGTTGGTGGATTTTATTTAACCAAGGGTTTATATGGTACTTACCATGGGCCAGACTCTGGTCGGAGGATTTTATAAATATTGATGTATTTAATTACTTAATTAAATGGGATCCTTATTATTTCCATTTTTCAGATGTACAGACTGAAATACTCTAATGACTCTGAATCACACAGCTTGCTCCAGCAGGCCAGTGGACTTCTTGGCCAGCGCCGATAACTCCTCTGCTATGCTGCCTCTCAGTATGTCCACGGTGGACCCCACAGAGCAGAATATTTTACTGCAACACTTATATAGCTTTGGGCACAGAAGAGTAAAAGGAATAACAATTTACAGATTTCTTTACTTTCGTATCCATGCTGACTAAGCCACCGCTGGATCCTTAACCCTGAGGGGACTAGCAGGTAAAAGGCATCAAGGGAATCCTAAAGGTGAGGGCCAAGGGAGAGGTGGAATGTGTTTTTGTTTTTCTAATGGCCAATGTTTTGTCTTCCATTCACTAGCTTTATTATTATTATTATTATTGTTATTATTATTATTATTAACCAACTCATGGATTCACACAATATGAATTTGGAATGGCCCTTAGTATAGTGCTTCTCAAACTTAAAATTGCGTATAATTTGGTCTTGGATCTTGGAAAAGATTCTAATTCTGTAGATCTGGGAGGGTCTTAAGTTACTGCATTTCTTACAAGCTCCCAGGGGATTCTCCGGGTTTCTGGATCATGAAGCCTTGGAGTTCTTGAAGTCCTAGGCCTAGGCAGGCCCAGAAACTTGCCTGTGGCCCCATATCTATAGTCAGATATGCCAAGAAACAGATCAAAAAGAGACATGTAACTTTCACATCATTCAAAAGGGGCTCTCTCATGAATCCTGATGACATCTTCATGAGATTTTACTGTTCTACTTACAATAAAGTAAAATGAAGCATGAGAAAGAAAAATGACTTAATTTAAGCCTTTCAGTAAGTGGTGCTGTCCCGGAGTGTAAAGTAAGTTTAATCTCAAGTGCATGTTCTTGCTCTCAGTCATGTAGTTTTCTTGCTGGGGACCAGGTCTGACTTGGGGTGAGGTATTAGGAGACAAGCTGAAGGCTCACACATGAGGCAGTCTATTTAGTCCACTTGAAAAGCTGACAGTTTGGTCTGAGTCTGACCTCTTAACTGGTTCCAAATTCAGGTTGTAAGGAAAATGTTCTTTTGGGGTCTAGAAATCTTCATCGGAGCTACTGAGAACCACTGAGTCAGGAAGCAGTGGTGAGTAAACCGGTAGAGAGGTGCACATCTCCTAATCTGTTGCCTGGTTGCATGGCATGTATCCAGTATTAGTTACTTCCCATTAAAAAATGTTCAGGATTTATTGCTTTCCTTTAAACAAATTAAATTCTTGTTAAATCCAAATGCCCTTTTAGTTTTGTCGAGTTCACAGACCTGGCCAAAGGAGGAATAATGTTCAAAGGAAGAGAATTTCAGAGATCTTCACAACATTGTGGAAGTGAGAAACCTCAGTATTTCATTTAGGAAGTATTAGCCTCAATAAATTTCATAGTTTATCCTTATAATGGAACATGCTTGGCTTGTCTCTCAAAATACAACTTCCTATTTCTCAGTCATTTCTGGGAAAATTTTCTTAGAATTATTTTTCTATATTTATTGCCCTCCTATTTTTTTCTTATTAATTATCTCTCTTGTTCTTGCTCTTGATCATTCTCTACCCCTCTCTCTCACCTTTCTTTCCTTCCCTCCCCCTACTTAAAAAAAAATTTGACTAGTTGAAAGGAAGTAGCGTCAGAGTGTCTTACTGTTGGCTCACAGAAACTTTGGGCAGTTAGTTAATTATTTCTTAATTTTGATGGGCAGTCTCCTAAATTAAGGGAAGGGGCATTGATGCATGATTTGCAGGAGACCTCTCTGAGTGTGAGGCTCACCGCTTGCTTATCATGGGTGGGTGGCATCCATCAGTGATGCATGAAAGGTCCTTTGCACTAGTAAGACCATAGGAGTCTAGGGTTCCAGGCCAGAGGGTTTGCAGGCAGCAAAATGCATAGGGTAAGATTCAAATGATACCTGTTCTTCTCTCCCCTCCCCATTCCAGAATCCCTAACCCCTAAAATGCTTGTCACGGATCAGCAAACACTTTCTTCCCCCCTGGCTCTTAGAGCATGGATACTCCTCTGACTAATTTGCCACATCTTTTTGAAATAACAAGGGATTTTTAAGGTGTTTATCCCATCTACAGCTTTTTAAAGCAGCAAGTTCATTTAAATAATTACCTAGTCATTTAGTTAATGCATTCTTTTTTAAACTTGAGTAACTACAGCGTATGTGGTTTTGATGGAAAAAGAGCCCCCTTTCTGTAATAGTGCTGTTTTTTCCCCCGCAAAATAAATGCAACACAATTATTTTACTGCAGAGAAATTAGCTCATTTGCAAATGCCACCTCAGAACACAAGAAGAATGGCATTTATTGAAGCACTAATAAAGGCACCATGTTAGAATAATTTTATGCTGACGGGCCCACAATCACTCAATATTTTAAGAGCTGTCATCACACCAGCATGAGCTGCATGCAAAAGTACAAATTTGTGCTGTGACATCATGGCACTAAGAGTGTAATTGGAATAAAATTACCCAGCTTCTCTCTGGCATTTGCTGGTGTTTCTGAGCCCTTCACTGCCCTCCCAGAGAGGGTTCTTGGTTTCTCACCAGCAGCTACACATCCTGTGAGTGTTGGATGTACCAGGCTCGTGCCGGTGAGTCCTTCAGGTTTTTCTGGAGGACACTTCTCAGTAGGTACTCAATGACCTGTGCTGTTGCTGAACAGAGGGCTGCACAGGCCTAGAAAGCTGAAAGAATCACAAATCAGCCAAAGCCACTCTTTAGATATGGATAATTAAGCAAACAGTCACCATACAATGGCTGAAGACCTCAGAGCATCAGTTTTAGCAAGTTAATAAATTCCAGTCATAGCCTACGGTTAAATGCTAAGCTTGAACAAATGAGAATATTGTCGTGAAAATCGGGACTTTATGATTCAACCTTTTGACTTCTCACCACTTTTTTTTTCTTTATTGGAGCTGGGGGTGGGGTGAAAACATCACCTACCAAGAGATGGTGAGTGTGGAGAAAGGGGACAAACTTACCTGTTGTGTTTAGACAGGACACCCCAATTGAAACCTTGCCTTTCCTCACTGCCTCTTGGGCAAAATCAGACATGTTCCACCCTGCGGGAGGTGTGAATGTGCCTCTGCAAATCTGGGTTGAACTCCATGAATTGGTAAGTGTGTTTGGGTGCTGAGATGTGCCTGTCTGTCAAGGGATCCGAGAGGGAGGAGCAGGAGCGGTATTGCATCTGTAGAGCACAAAGCACTGACTCCCCCACAGTGGTGCTGAAAGTGTGGAGCCAGGTAAGATTGCCTGCAGCCTCCAGGATGCCAAGTGAATGATTTTAATGAGCTTGATGAGATAGTTAATTTGGATGTAAGAGAGGAGATATTGTAATTAACGGCCTGATAATTGGTAAACATAACAAATTCATGTGAGGAGATGACAGAATAGTGCCTATTTAATTGGAGAATATAGATGATGTGTGTATTTATCCTATATTTGTGTAATAGTCTTTGTGGTAGGCAGAATATCCCCCACCCCAGATGGTCCAAATTCTAAGCTCCAGAACCAGTGAATATGTTACTTTATATGGCAAAAGGGACTTTGCATGTGATTGATTTGAATCTTGAGATGGGAGATTATCCTGGATTGTCCATATGGGCCCAGTGTCATCACTAGAGTATTTATAAATGAAAGAGGGAGGCAGGAGGGTCAGAGTCAGAGAAGATGTGGTGACACAAGCAGAGCTTGAAGTGATGTCACTGCTGGCTTTGACGATGGAGGAAGGGGCCATGCACCCAGAAATGTGTACAGCCTCCAGGAGCTGGAAAAACCGAGGAAACAGATACTCCCTCAGAGCCCCTAGAAGGAATTCAGTCTTCCAATACCTTGATTTTAGTCCATTATGGACTTCTGACCTCCAGAACTGTAAGATAATAAATCTGTGTTGTTTTAAGCCACTACATTTGTGATAATTTGTTAAAGCAGTAGAGAAAGCAAATAGTCTTTTTTATGTATAGGTGCCTAAGTGCCTTGAAATTAGTTTCTGGTGTTTGATGAGTTTTTGGTTGCCATATGAACTAAAACATGATGGTTAAAACACTATACTTCCTGTACAGATTAATGGGAAAAAGACTCTTATTTGGGACAGAATTTTTGTTCAAAACATAAGTAGACATAGTGATAGTGAATAATAGTGAGAAAGCACCGCGCTTTGAAATTAAATAGACCAAGGTTTTGTACAATACTATGTTTTCCTGGATAAGTTATAAAATCCTTGAGTTTTAGATGCCTTATTTGTCAAATGGAGATAATAATTTCTCCATAGAGCTGTTATAAAGAGTAAATATATATTTAAAGCTCTTAATAGTGCATGGTAGGTGACAGGCATTCAATAAATATCATTTTTACCCTTTATCTACATTTAAAAGTAAGTGTAGCACATTGCATGAGTGTGGCGATTTTAAAACATGGCTGCAAATTCTTTGACGCATATTACCAAGAGGTGGTGTCTACTCGCTTTGAATCTAGGTGGGCTTGTAATGCCCCATCAACGAAGAACAATAGAAATGATTCTATGTAGCTGCTGAGACTATGTCATAAAAGGTCTTATTTGCTGAAACATTCACTGTCATAGTCCTGAGCCATTAGGTAGAAAACAACTACCCTAATGCTTCCATGCTGTAAAGAGAAACCCAAGTCTCATGGACAAGCTACCTGTAGGCACTCCCATGGACAGTCCCATCCATGCCCGGCCTTTGATGAAGCCACTTGAATCCATGAGCCTAATAAAATGGTTCTTGCTTTATGTCACCAAGTTTGGGAAGATTTGTTATACTGCAGTAGAATACTGGAGCACTAGATTATTAACCATGGTCAGTGACCACTATGAGGCAGGAAGGTGATGTGAGACCAGTATCCCACTGCAGATCAGTAAGTTGAAACTAAAACATAGACACTTGTAATTCTATAGTTTATCAATTGCATTCTCTTTGTAAAAAGTCAAGGTAACTGGGTATGCTTTTATATTCCTTTCTTAATTTAACACTCTCTTCCTCCTCAGTCTTCTAAATTAAGAAAGGAGCCATGTCTTTCAAAACATCAGAGCGGTTGCCTTCTGGATTTCTTGTGTATACCCCCATCTCATCAACAAATTATTGTTTGAAAATACACATCTGAATGGGAAAACTAGCTCAAATGTAAGGAGACAATGTCTTGTTTGTCCAGATGATTAATTAACAAATCTTGGATTTCCTGCTCCTCTTTGTAATAGGTTCTTTATTTGTGTGTTAACGTTACCTCCCTCCTCTTTGAGATCTGAGATACAGTATTAATCATATACTAGACATACAAACAAAGGGAGTGCAGCTAGATTATATTGATAGGATCCCGGTATTTGTATTACACAGAACCTAATCTCATCCCTCTGTTTTTGGATGACTTGGCATTGTCTCACAAATCAGCTACTTGCAGGATTTCCAGCGGGCACAGAAATGGGAAGCTCGCCCAGACTTCAAAGTTTGGCAAACATAATGAGATAGACCTTACAATGGCTGCTGGTGTATGTATTTTCATGGACTCCCCCCACATCCCATTTTAATTTAAACACATATGTTCATTATTTTTGAAATACATGCATATGCTTGCATGATTATTTGGAAATAAACAAAATCGTTTTCATCACAATTATTTTTTAAAAGCTAAGGATAAAGTAATACAAAGAAATCAATATTATGGGATATGAGCACAGAATAAATGACTAATTGAAAGTTTTGACAGGTTTACAATATTTTCTCAAATGAATGGTTGTCTTTATTTAATGTGTGTTGGAAATAATGAAACAGAGGAGGAAAATGAGTGAAAATTTTCAGTTAGGTCTTCAAGAACATCACACTACCTTTCCTTGTCTCTAATTCACTTGTGAAATTAGAAATTATAAAATGCCATTGACTGCCAGTACTATCATGAGCTGAGTGTATATAAATGGAAAATAGTCATAAGCGGAGAAGTGTATTCCTTCAGAATATTTGAATCTTTTCAGGAACTAGCATGACAAGGCTTATGTTGTTCAAAGCATGTTCTGGTTGCCCACAGGAGGTGTTATCTTACTTTAAACTATGGTTTTCAGCACCAGAGGGATTTATATTTAGCAATGAAAATTCTCATTTTCTCTTGGTGGCTGCTGCAGGTACCTTCCGCCTCTTCTGGGGCAGATCCTCACACTACCCTGTGGCTTTGGTTGATGTCCCTCTTACTACCAACACAGCTCTCTGCAAAGCTGAAACCTTCTGAGTCTTGTTTCTTTTGCTGTCAAATGAGTTTTCTTTGTTGGTTGCTGATAAAGTCTTAAAGTGGTTATTCCTTGACAATAAGACTTTCTGTTCATCGAAGTAATTTGTAAGACCTACATTTCTAGACCAGATTATATTTGGGAAATGTGACCTGGGAAATCTCTTTTATACAATTTGTTAGACTCTCTTTAAGAAAAACAATACAAAATTCCAGATAAAAGTAGATAAGAAAGTAAATATTTATTTAAAGTGAGAAAAGAAATCACAACAAATTATTGGTGCCTAAGAGATTCAGGCTATTTACTTCTCATGTCTCTTTATGTAGTTGACCATGAACGACTTCACTGAAATGCTTTCTCTTACAGTCTGGCTTCTCCTGCCACCTACAACATTCTACAACTCCTATGAACTCTTGACATGCTCAGTGAGTGTAAAAGATGCCCTGAAACTTAAGCTTCTTGACCGCAAGGTAAGTTTGCCTCTGGTCCGGTGAATGAATGGATTTTGCCAACAGAAAACAATAATAACTGACACTATTGAGCACCAGCCTGACATAGAGCACTGTTACAGCCACTCTACTTGGCACTGTCTTATCCTCTCAGTGATACGTCTCAATTGTCTGGACCCGCTAGCCAGACAAATGGGAAAGGGAATTTTCCCTGTGTATGACTGTGTAATTTCATTTATGTAATTTGTAAAATATAAATATAATACACATACAGGACTATTTATAGCCTATACTCATAAATGAGGAAAAACTCTACAAATCCTTGAAGGCAAATTTGTGGCAACACTACCATTGTTCATTATAAGAGTCAGAGAAATGTTAATATTCCAAAGAATGACACTCTTATCAAGTAATAAATTCTGACTCAAAAGTAAGTATGCTATTAAAACTAATGTATTTCCTTTAAAGAATTCACAATCAATTCTACTTTGTTGAAGAAAGGGTTTCTTGATGGGATTTTTGCTTTCTTGTTAGATTATTTGATATTGCAAGATCAATAATATCAGACAAGGAAAACATTTTCAAGGATACTTAGTCAATGTTTTATAAATACTTAATATTTATAATTGAATATAATTAAATATAATTTATTTAATCAAGTTTCATAATTTGTAAATATTTATCTTCCCATATGTGATAGGAGATTATCTAGGAATTTAATATCGCAGTTTAACCTGGCATAAGAGTATTCAAATTAGTTGACATCTATTATTTTAACAATGTTAAACTTCCTAAAAATTTTTTTTTCAGTATTTTTTGAAGAATGAATTAAATAAAATGATAAAAGTAGGTTTAGCATGGTCAGATTTCAGCCTTCAGTGTACGTTCCCAATTAAACACAGAATCATAATGAAAGCACAGTTGGAACTAAGGAGCGGCCTCCAAGTGCTGCATGTCAGCTTTGAAATAGAACAGGTAGTGAAAAGGCTCATCAACTATTCTGTTGTGACAAATGTTTGCTTAATGCTTTCTCTAAAGTCTAACTCACTGATGTTGTTATTTATTTTAACCACCCCCTTACGTTTTGTATTTGTGTAAACTTTTTAAAAGCAATTTATCATCTATGATGTATCAGTCAGGGTCCCATCCGGAAACAGAATCCCGTCAGATGGTTTAAACAAGGAAACTTGAAGAATGGGACTACTTGCAAAGGTATAGGAAGAGGTTGGAATTGAATAATATACATTGAATAATGGAGGTTGAGGCACCCAGAAAGTAGCAGCTGGAATTTGAAACTTTTATCCTAATCCCTGAAAGGCAAAGGGTGGAAAGAGTATTACCGGAACCAGTGATACCCAGCATCATCAAGAGGCACCATGACATATTCCACACGAGAATAGTCATTGCCAAATGACACTGCTGGTAGAGAACGGCTCAGAAGCAGGAAGTGCAGGGGAGAAATACCCCAGCCGCTCTCTCATCTTTCTCCAATTTCTTGCCAGTGCCTTCCGTTGGCCTAAAACAATTGGAAGATAGCTGGCAAAGGAGAAGCACTGTGATGCAGAGCCCTGGAACACACAGAATGGAAGAGAAAGGCGGGGAAGCTATGGGTAGGGAAAATGGAGAAGAACAGAAACTATGACTTCACTGGATCCTCAGTTTGAAATGGTGAGTTATCAGGACAAATATTACCATTTCCATTTTGTCAAGGAAGAAGTATCTTATATAATGTATGACATGTCAGGAGTAACAAGTGGAACCTCACCATCATTTTAAATAGTATTTTGTTGCCTGAGCCTAGTAGAATGCTCACACATTGTAGGTACTTCACAAATGTTTGTTGCTTGAATTGTGTATTGAGTATTGTAGTCCATGCAGGCATTGCAATTAGAATTGTACACTCCTAGATGATTTATATTTAAGCTAGATCAGTTCATGTAACCAGTTTATCCAATCTTGACTTTAAAAATTCAAAAATAAATAGGAAATGTTTCAAACTAAACAACTTAAAAAAATTTTCCCCCGTAAACCTTTAAATTAACAGAAATTTGTAGTATCAACCAGTTGTTTTCTATATCAATTAAGCACAGACTGCTAGGTGTGCCTTACTACATAATTAATAACGTGGTATATTGGGACAAAATCAGTGTATGTAAGTTTCATCAAGGTTTAAATGCACTAATAGGAATCAGATAGCTGAAGAATGACACTTTATGTTGTTTTTTTAAAGTAAATAATCATTACAGGCTATTCTGTTTGTAAACTGAATGTTTATCTATTGGTTTGCTTAAAAATAAGTATGTCTATGGCTTGGGGTTAGATCCAAACTTTGAGGGACCTAAAGTTTATAAATGGGGGACCCTCTTTGAAAAACATTACAGAATTACAACTCAAAATCATTAGGTCTTCTTCCAGTGCATTCGTAGTGCAAGTGAGTGAATTGCTCTAAATATTGTTTGAGTCACTTTACAGCAAAAGTGTTTACACTCTTGATGCAAACTTACTGTCTGCCAGATACATAGTAGGTAGGCTCTTGGAAACTGACCTAAGTCAATTTGATCATGCAAAATGTCATGGTTCTTTGATGAGATAAGGGAAGATGAGATTAGATAAGTTTGTGATGCACAGGCTTAGCTGCTCCCCCACACCACCACTACCAGGTACAATGAAAGCAAGTCTCAGACCTCATTCTATCACATACATAGACAGTTATTAAGCAAACATTCACTAATAAAGGAGGAACAAAGAGCAGGGTGGGACTCTGACAGGCCAATATGATTCTGTCAGTCACCACAAGAGGTTTTATATATCCTTCCGTGAGCTCAAAGAAGTCCCAGCTCTATCTTCTAGGTATTGTCAGAGAAATAGAAATTTTCCTGGGCACTGGGCCGAGCATTGGGCAGTGTTCTCCTGGGTGCAGGTAAGTGCACTCACTAGAGTCTTGGATTCTGCTAATGCACTGAGTTAAGAAGTGTTTAGAACATATTGTTAGCTCATCTACATGTCTTGAATACCGTGAGAACTTACTTCTTATATTCACTATGCTAACTTCACAATTAAAACTCATTCCTGCCATTGGCCTAAAACAATTGGATGATCAGCAAAGCCTTGGCTGATGATGGTGGTGAGTTCTAGCTGGGCTGGTGGTGGCCTGGAGAGTGGCCCTTTCTCATTGTAGTGCTCTCTGATTACCCATCTGTATGTTCTTGACTGGCTGCCCTTGGGTTGTGCATTCTCCCTTAGTGTCTAGGCTCGGGCTAACACTAGTGACACTTGTCCTGTCGCACTCTATATGCTCAAGTAGCTTAAAGTAGCCTAGAGGCATCGGGGGCTCATAACAAAAGCAGGGCATGGCAAAGCCCCTGCCCTCACAGAATTTTCAGTGGGAAAGAGAGACAATAAGCAAACAGAAATGTGTTATAATATTGTACTATCAGGTACTGATAGACGATGTAAAGAAAAATGAGGCAGGATGAAGAGACAGAGCCTGATGAAAGGCATTATTTTATTTTGGAGGGGTCAGGGCAGTCTTCTAAGACAAATGACATTTGAGCAGGGACCTGAGTGACGTAAAACAAGAGCTGTGCAAATGCCTGGAGTGAGAGTGTTTCCACCACAAATCGCAAGCTCCCAGGTAGCACGTGCTAGGAGAATTACCAGATTCATGTTGCAGAGGATGGAAATGAGAAAATATAAAGCACGGAAAAGAAAAGCCTTCTATACTCCTATTCCTCAGGGAGATCCACTCATTACAGTTTATTATGTTTCCTTCTAGAAGTTTCCCTATACATATGAAACCTGAGATCCTTCTTTACTTTCTCCTTCCCTCTTAACCTTCCTACCTTCTTTTCCTCATTTCCTCCCTCCATTTCTCTCTCTCTCCTGTGAGATGACCAAACATTGTCACTTCTTGGCAACGTTTTAAAATTTTCTTATTAATATTTCTTCAGTATTGGTATTTCTTTCATTTCAGCACATTTGCAAAGTAACTGCCTTCTTTGTGTTATGATATGGTTTGTGTTCTAAGGTATGGATAGACTGAGATTGATTCAACCAGTTTTTAGTAAGTGAGTTTTGTGTGAGTTTCTAATTTTTTTAGCTATTGAAATAATGCTGTGGTGAACATTCTTGTATATATTTTATATATGTGTCTATAAGTATACCAGTGCAAGTATTTCTTGCTAATCTTCAAGTCAGAATTATAGGTCAAATGGCATGCACTTTTCTGATTATAATATACGTTGCTGAAGTGCCTTACAAAAAGGTTATGCTAATTTATATTCCTGACACACTTTATGAGAGTTCCTGTGTTCTGATACTCTCACCAGCATTAAAGTATTAACAGTCATTTACATCTTCACCAGTTGATAAATAAGAATTATATTTCCTCATTATAATTTGCATTTCTCTTCCTTTTTGTGAGGGTGGAATTTATTTCTACAGCTATTGGCCATTGATTAAGGCCATTGCTAATTTTTTGAGGGGGAGCAGATAATTAGGTTTATTCATTTATTTTTATTTTTATTTTTTATGGAGGTCCTGGGGATTGAACCCAGGACCTCATGCATGCTGAACATGTACTCTGCCACTGAGTATACCCTCCCCCTAACACCATTGCTAATTGTCATTGAAGATAGAATTGCTCACCTATTACCTGTC
Source organism: Vicugna pacos (assembly GCF_048564905.1). Classification (NCBI taxonomy): domain Eukaryota; kingdom Metazoa; phylum Chordata; class Mammalia; order Artiodactyla; family Camelidae; genus Vicugna; species Vicugna pacos. The sequence goes on from NC_132990.1 coordinate 44,945,134, forward strand.
TAATGCCAAAGGCTGCCACCAGCATATACTACACCTTAAGTGGATTAGAAAATGGAAAAAGGAGACCTTCTTCATGACACTTTACTGCCATCTACTAGAAAATTACCATTATAGATAAACAAGTACATCCATGGTGACTATTTTGTTAATGGTAAGTGCATTCAGAGTTGTGCAGTGCTCAACCTATATGTCTGTATGGGACAGCGCTGCTAATATTCACACTTAGTTTCTGAGTCTCAGCCAAGACAACTCCCATCATCTTGACCTCTCTACCTTTCATTCATTGTGTGTCAGCTCTCTGACTGAATCTAGGACATGGCCCCATTTTTTTCTTTCTAAATCCCTTGGACTGTCTTGGTCCTCCCTTTCTGGCTCATTTAATCTGTCTGCAGACCTGACTCTTTTCGTGATCTGGTTGGTGCCCTTTTGTCATCTTCTTGACAAGAAGTAATTCACATTTGCCTATAAAAGCCTGTGATTCAGGGTCAGAGCCCCACCAGCTTTCCTAAGTTTCTAGCAGACTTGCTGTGATCACGTAACCCATTTCTCTTTAAAAACACATGCCATTTCCTTCCTTTTTAGAACATAGGTGCCTCTCCAGGCTTGTGGTACGATATCTATAATAGATGACATTGATCGAGTGGTTACTAAAGACAGGGCACTGTTCTCAGACCTTTATAGGTGTGAATTTGTTTTGTCATTTTAACCACTGAATGAATTAGATATTAATTACTAGTAGTATCACTGTAAGCCCATTACTATTACTACAACTGCTAGTATTTTCAGAGGCAGGTGGGTAAGGAGGAGGAGGTGGAAATGAAGGAAGCAAAAGCTAGCAAATATACACTTAGGATTTAGGGCAAACATCCCATTCCCATCTTTTTTAATAAGGGAGGGCACTGAGTTTACCTACTCAGAAATACAATAGAGGAGTTTAATGCCATTGGGCACACTCTACAACAACTGAACCCGCAAGAGGCTTGAGATAATTCAAGCCCTTTAGCTTCAGAATAAACTGATGAGGCTCACGGAAGGCCACATCCTCCAAAGTCAGTCCCTGTTGACCTCCCTTTAAAAGTGTACAAAGTTCATGGTTCCCCATGATCCACTGAGCAAATGTCACATGCCTCTGATACAACTCTCAGTCCAACAAAAAAATCAAGCAGGGGACTCTATTTGAAAATACCCAGATGAAAGTGTGTGTATGTGTGTGGTGGGGCCTGGAGAAAAGTTATGAGGAGCACAGTCTATCCAGTAAGATGTTCTGGAACTGGGAGATTAAAAGCAGCCTTGGAAATCATAACTGAAGACTTCTGTTTTCAAGACCTGGAAACTGAAACACTGCGGGGGTCAGTGACTTAGCCAAACGCACCCAGCTTTGAGGGGCCCACCACGATGCCCAGAATGGTGCCCTTTCCCCAGACACACTGCTCCCTTAAATATAGAGACAAGGGTCTTCAGTTTTAATATCAGGCCTGTTTATGATTGAGTGGACAACACTGGGCAAATTACTTTATCCAGTTGCATAGGGATTAGACTTCTATAGTTTCTTTGCTCTTTAACGTTCAGTGACCCAGCTGTAAGTTTCCTTTCCAAACCTGGCCCTTTTTTTTTTTTCAGTCCCCACATCCATTGGCAGCCCTCATAGGACTTAAGAATGGCCCTCTTTTGTGAGATGTCTCAGCCTGTGTAGGCAATGGTCCCGGGGCCCACCCAAGAAGATTTATAGTGTGGAGCTTTCTCTTAGCAGTGCTTTGACAAGGAAAATGGCAGGCAGCCAGCATCCAAAACCAAACAATTGTCAGATGGTTGGGGAAAGAAAAATAAATGGTGAGCAGAGTGGAGAACTCAATAGCTATTTCAGGGCAGGAGAAGGCGTCCTTTATGGCCATTTCAACTGGAGCATCAGAGCGTGCCTGAACCAGAGGAGCTGCCCCTTTCTGACCCCAAATGCCTGGGCTACAGAGGCCTAGGAGCATTCTGTCAACCATCTGCCCTTATTCCTGCGTAGCCTTGTCCTCTGGGACCACCACTGATGAGGGTGGGAGTCCAGCTGCTACTGAGGAATCTCTGTGGATCTCTCAGCACACCAGGGATGCTTCCTGAAACTCGCTATCCACATTGTCAGCGTACAGAGCTGTGCTCATATTCATCTTGGTGTGCAGAAAGGTGTTTCTTCAGCTCACAGGGTCTTTTTGATGACATATGTTTGTTTCCTTGACCAATTACTCTCTGCATTCATCCACCACACTATGGAGTTGACATCTTTTTATTTTTCCTAGATTGAAAATCTGAGATAAATGACTTATTTTTACTCTATTCCTCAATCCGGGAGACAGGATTGTTTTCTATCCCCTCTCTCCTTATGTATGCCCATACTTGCTTCTATGTTTTATAGGGATCTTGTAATACACATATTGTGTTTTGGGGGCTATGCAAACTCCATCTGTGTGGATATTCTATCTTGGTGAGTACAATCTAGCCAATTTAGATTTCCCACTGAATTTACTTTCAGATCTCTTTTTTCTTCTTTTACTTTTCTTTCTTTTGTCTTCTCCATTCCTTCCTCCCTTTCTTCTTCTTTCTTCCATTGAAATTTTCTCTGTATCATACTCTGTGAAAGTAGAGCACAGTAAATAAATTTCACAAATGTCGGTTTCTTGATTTCTGTCATCTTAGAGTTAATAAACTCTCTCATGAATAAGGCCTTGTGAATTTTTAAAATCTGTGGCAGATGAAAAGAAATGATATATTATCCCTAGAAAAACTTGTAAAAACCCTGAAGATAAAATAGGAAATGTCCATTTTGTCCAAACACCAATGCTTTCAAGGCCCATCAGGTAAATGGGTTTATCTATTCAATGTGAGGCAATTGGGAGTGGCGGAGGCTGTGGTTGAACTAGAATGTCATGCCTAAAATGGTTCAAATTTATTTTTAATTAGTTAATTGTTTAAAAAAATCACATTGACCACTCAGCATAGGTTTGTGGACCCAACTGGATGCCAGGACAGTAAGTCTGCAGTCATTTCTTTAGGTAATCCTGACTTTTATTTTATTTCTCTGATGAAACTGATGCTTGTCCTGGAATAATTTAAGATGATGGTGTCCCTCACTACAGTGCTAGGCTTGCCACTTCTCTTCTCCTTATTGTCTTTAGAATAAGCTGAAATTTCTTATGGCACTAAATATTCTTCCTGATCTGACCCCAACCTCTTTTTATGTCCATATCTTTTTCTCCCTCTCCTTTAAATTGCTGCTAGCCTCACCTACTTAGATTTTTTAAAATGTACCCTATTTTCTTCTTTCCCATCCATGTGTTTTTGTTGGTATCAAATCTTCTCCCCATCATGGTAGACAATCCATTTGTTGATGAATACTGCTTTTCCTGAATTCTAGAGTCTATAGTTAAAGCTTCTTGCTCTGTGCCCTCACAGCACTTTATGTAAATCTGTGTTAAACTAGGATGACATATGTCTTGGTTTGCCCTGGAAAATCTGTTTATGCTTGTGGTCTCAGCTTAATTATTGCTTTATAATGGTCATGCTAATTACAACACTTGCAGTTTTGCCTTATGTTGTAGTTAAATGTTTGCGTCCTCATTGGACCAGTGATCATCTTTAAATCTTCCAATGGCTGGTCTATTTCTGCTACATTGGTGAATTTTATCTAATTTCCATAATAATAGTGAAGATAAAGTGTGTTTTACTAGTAGCCAGCCATTAAGTGACTCATCTTTAGGGGTTTGCTATTCTTTTCTCTTTTTTGGAGAAATTCAACTTTGGTTGTTTCTTGCATCTAGTTAGTGGTAATGAAGAACAGATCAGAACTATGTATCTCAGAGCAAGGAAGGACCTTATGCATTACCTGGTCAAATCCACTGCCTTTGCTCATGTAAATAACCTTATAGTGGACATTTGTTACCTTTTGGTCTCTGCATCATTCCGTCCTCTTCTTTAGGCAGTGGCTCACTCATTTTCCTTTGGGGAAACTACCCCCACCTAACTTTCAGTAGCAGGGCCACTGGGTGTAGGTGGGGCAAAGTGAGGCACCTAGGGTGCAGTCAGGAGGCACTCTCTCTCAGGGTTGTGCATGAATAGGGTTGGCTATAGCAGAGAGCTCCTTCTTAAATAACGTGCTTTAGATGCTTGCTAGCTGCTGGACCCAAGTCCTGGGCCAGTTCAGAAACAATGAGGCTGACCCAGTCTCTGTCTCCAGCGATGGATGTTTGACTCAAACCTAGTGAAAGAGCTTTCCCCGCCACCGAGAGGCAGTTACGTGATGCAATCAGAACAAATGAGATTCTACTCTGGGACTCATGCTGGAACTCTTAGGAACGCAGTCTCTCTTCTTGGTGCCATTGGAACAGTGAGGATGGAAACCTGGAAATACTAGAACAACCACATGGCACAGCCTGCAGAATAATGGATCCATGGCCAAAGGATGCAGATCTAGGAGTGGAGAGCTGCATGCTAATGAATTGTTTAAGCACCTGGATCCAGGTCTCCTGTTCATCCTAGAATTAGCAGGTACATAATTAATTAATCACTCGCCACTCTCACACACACACACACACACTCTCTCTCCTTTCTGCATGCCAGGGTATAAGTCAAATCTCTGTTTATTTGCAACTGAAAGAGTTCTGTCCGTAAATGTGAAATGGGGAAGGCCCATGGGCATTGACACTTGCTCTTGGTCTTACTGCTTTAGTCAAGTGTAAGAGAGTCAGGCTGAATCTACACTTCCCTGCACAGTATTTCATTTCTCTCCCCTGTCTCTGATGTTCACCAGCACTGCATTATTGTTAAGACACTGAACAACTCATTTTTGTGCATTTGGCCGAAATTGCAAGTTAAAGATATTTAGGAGCCAGAAGCTTGTGCTTGGTTTTTTTTTTTAAACAGGAATTGTTGCTTTCAGATTATTGTACTGCTCAACTTATGTTAAGTAAATGAAGGTGCTGAAGCCAAAAGAGAGAAGGTCCATGTCTACGGATTTTTGTTGAGTGATTTTTCACTACACATCACAGCCTCTCAAAATTAGCAACTCCTCATCTTCATCTTCAAGCTAAATTTTGATCTGTTGAGCTGCAGGGATCAGTTGGGTGTCTAGATGATAGTTTATTACAGTGCTGACTCAGCTTCCAACCAGGCCGTAGTGATTGATTTTTTTTTCTCTCCCATTGGGGCACACAACTTGGTTTGCTAATGGTGACAAATGACATTAAGAGACAAATCAGTTTAAATTAATGACCCTATACTTGCAGACTACCTCAGGGAGGGCAAGTTCACTCTGATATTCAAGAGAGAGTGGTGCTCTTGCCACCTATGATTAGTGAAGTTAATGAAAAAAATCCAAAGGTCATCACAACTTCACACGCTCTAGTACGCCCATGCTGGAATCATCTGGAGGGCTTGCTAAGACACAGATTTCTGGGCCCTGTCTCCAGAGTTCCGGATTCAGGAGGGTTGGGGTGGGGCCGGAGAATTTGCATTTCTGACAATTTCCAAGCTCCTGTTGATGCTGAAGGTCTAGTGATCACACTTTGAGAACTGCTCTTCTATATTAAGGATGGAATTAGATCAAAACAGGGAATTGAGAAGCTGACAGAGGTGCATAGCCAAGATGAACTTTCCGAGGCTATAATGGAATGAGGAGAGAAAGTCATCCCAAATGCACCCTCAGTCTTTCCCATGGGTGTCCCATTTTCTCTTTTTATTCCTTCAGACACAGACATGCTAGTAGAGTTCCTTTAAATAGTTAAAGAATGTGTATGCTGTGGGATGTGTCATTCAGAAGAAAACAGATACTACACTTGACACTTGATCTTAGCCAAAAGGCTGAGAAGCAATTTTCAGAAGAAAACAGAGACATCTCTTCTTAGCAAATTTAGTTATGGCTCTTTTCTAGGCCCAGAAACTTTGTTGTTTCATTGATTGAGGATCAGTCTTTCAGGGATGGTGTGAATTCACAGGATACTGTTAAATAAGTCTGGATGCAAATTTATTATTGTACAATGAAATATTCAACAGATAAGAGAACTATTGCTCTCATGTCCATTAATAATACTTTCTCTTACGTAGGAGAGCTGCCATGAAAACCAAAGAAATATCAAATTACATCAAAAAGGTGCTTAGAGAATATGGCCCAAGCAAGAGGATTTAGCCCAATTTGAGGAATACTGCTCAGAAGGTGGTGATGCACTTATTCTGTTTGAGGAGAGCCTTCCTTAAGGAGCATGTGTGCTCCCACCCCTTCACCAGTGTTCTCTTTGCTCACTAAGGAGTGCTGGATAGACCCTGCTAAAATGTGCTTGCCTAGCATGTTTTTCTGTACACCAAAGTGGCCAGTTAGTTTCCAGAATATGTTACAATATTTAGACAAGTCGAAAGCAAGGTTTGCTCTGGACATCAAGTCATTCTGTGCTGCTTGACTGATCGAGATATGTCTACCAAACTTCAAAGTAGGGGAAGTGAACTTTACTTTGTGGATGTGAGGAGAAGGCCTAAAAGAATATTTGGGAAGTTCAACATTTTTAATATTTATCTTTTTATTCTTCGTAATTCCATAACCTTAGACCTTACTCCAGTAAATAATGCTCTCCCACTATCCATTCTTTTCCCCTTGTCCATTGAGGCTGATATAAAGTTGAGTTTGTTTTCCTGGACCACACAGAAGTCAAAGGCCTCACTGGGAATGGTATGATTCTTGGAGGCTGATACTCTTTTATTCAAATAGTGGTTCTGATTTTCTTGTTTCTTCTGGTTTCTCCTTTTCTGAGGGCTTCCCTCTGCTCCATACTGGCCTGTACGTGGAGCAAAGGCACGTTTCTTAACTCTGTCTATACCGCTTACCCAAAACATTTCTTGTTGCCAGTGTTTTATGAAATTTTAGGATGATGATAGGATAGGTATATAGCAAAGCATTCAGAACAGAATATTAGACAACTGTGTCCTAAAAATACTTCAGGATCCTGTCATGTTGAATTGAATTCCTCACTGGACATTTTTCTCCCCTAGACTCCAAACTCCTGTCATAGCATGCTACTCCTTCTTGGAATTTTCCTAATGATTCATCTTTGACTCAGTAGAAACAAGCTGAGTCTCAGAACAGTTTGACTCTCTCCTTTTTCCCCCATGTGCATTCATATCATTTCCTCAAGACCCTACCGTCAAAATCAGAGTGGTCTAGGATAGTATTCTATTAAACAGAGACAGCTCTCTACAGCCCACTATGCTAATGATAATGTTTCAAAATAATGAGGGAAACTCATATTTCAGGAGAGATACATCACATTTTCCTGCACAGTCTCTAGCAAGTTCCTGTGACCTCCAGTTTGAGAAAGATGGTATTGATAATCAATTGTGTAGTTTAAATCTCAGAGAGCAGCCACCTTTCCATGACTGTGAGCATATGGTACCTCCCTTGGTCAGGATCTTGCCCTAAGGTGTATCTGCTGTGTATTATCATGGTATGGCTAAAACAGGATGAGAAGAACCCAATTAATATAGAAATGAAAATATTTGCAATATGTGGTCTGGTTACACAAATAGTTTTTATATTTCTCAAGAAAATTAAATTTTCTTGACATTGACACCCCAACATTCTAATTAAGGTTTTTCCAGAATAGTTTTTGTATGTGTGTGTTTGTTGCTGTGTTATCGTTGATCTTTTGTCTGAAAAGCAATTGAGTCATGTATATTTACCTTGTTTTTTATTGTGTTATATTTTATGTACTTATTAATCCTAAAAATTAGAGTTTATTTTACTGAGCTTTCTGAATAAATAAATATATTTTCCTTTATTAATGATGATTAAAAATATTTCTTTCCAATAGCCAACTCTTTTTTCTTGTATTGTGAATTGCCTATCCAAGTTATCATGTTGAAAAATATTCCCTTATTTTTAATTTTCTAAGGTTTTCAAAACATCTAAAAAATAAGGAATGGATAGTGAATGCTATTGAATGCAGCATTGAAACATCTGAACGATTAAATTAAATAATTTACCTTTTTCTTTATTAGGCCTATTTTTTGAATAATTATATTAAGAGATTTCCCAATACTATGCCTGAATTCTTGGGATAAACCCTACTTAGTCATGCTGGCTAATTTTTCTGTACTAACGAATTCAGTTTGAAGTATTTATATTAATAAGTAAGATTTGTATCCTCTGTGTGTGTGTGTGTGTGTGTTTGTGTGTACTCTTTGTGTCTAGTTTTGGTCTTAGGGTTTGTTAGCTTATAAAAAAATGAGTAGTTTCTGTAGCACAAGAAGATCTGTTTTTTTTAAAAAAAATATATATATACATTATAAATCTATATAATAGATTAAACTACTTTTAAAAGTAGTTTTTAGATAAACTTTTAAATAATTTCCGTTATAATCTTTTCGTATTTTAAAAATTTTAACTGAATCATTTTAGATAATATACTATTTTCCCATAAGCTCAAGTATTCTATCAAGATATTCTTATTTTTAGAATTATGGACTACTTTCTATTTTCTTAACCTCTATTTGAATGTTTGTTAGACAAATATATACTTTATTATTTATTGTATTCATGATTTACTATATTTCATTAGTATTTTAAAATATTTTTGTGGGTTTTTTTCATAGAACCAATGCTTGGATTTAGTTAGGTATTTTACAATATTATAATTCATCTTTTTTTTCCTTTTTAAAAGTTTTTTTTAATCCTGATTTTTATAGTAAAATTTTAAAAAATATTTACTATTCTAAATTCTATGCTATTTCAAGTATATTCTTACCTATAATGAAAGTATTAATCATCATGACTTTGCTTCTGACTATAACTTTGAGAGAATTTTGAGAGAATAAGTATAACAATTTATATACTGTTCTCCTATTTTCACCCTTTTATTGTCCTCTTGGCTTCCTTTATACCTGACCCATAAGTTTCTTTCATTCTGCAATTTAATTAATATCCTAACTTTATAAATAATCTCATGGAAAATTGGAAAGTTTTCTTTTCCAAATCTAAGGTTTGGTATGTGTGTGTGTGTATATATATATACGCACACACACATACATATACATACACACATATGTATATTTATGTATGTGTTGTATATGCATCTATGTCTATATACAACAAATACATATATGCATATCTATTTTTTATATTATATATGTGTTGTTTTTAGAACTATATTATTCAAATTGTATATTTATTTTTTAGAAATATATTTTAGATTTAAAAGGCTTAAAAAGGAGGCATATAAAAATTTCCCACAATAATTGTTTTCCTATCCCTTTCCTGGGGTTTCTATTAGTTTTTAATTGTAGTATTTTGGTGCTTTGTTAGTTAGATCTTCAGAGCTAACTGCCTTATTTTCTCTGAATGTTTATTGGGTTTTATTTTTGTCTTCTTAATTAAATAATCTAAAATTTGCCTGAACATAACCAGATGTGAGGTTCTTTTCAACAGTTTTTTCAGGAACACAGTCAACTCCTTTAATTTCACTTTTCGACTGTTTTCAGAACCTTTTCATTTTGAAATCATTTTTGATTTACAGAAGAGTTGCAAATATAGTACAGAGAATTCTCATATACACTTTACCCAGATTTACCTAGTTTTAACATCTTTTATAACCATGGTATATTTATCAAAATTAAGAAATTAACATCAGTACAATATAGTAACTAGACTACAGACTTTATTTGGATTTCACCAGTTTTTCCACAATTGTTCTTTTTGTCTTCTAGGATTTAATGCATTTAGTTGTCATGCCTCTTGAAATCCTCCAATCTGTGACAGTGTTTCATAACCTTGAGACTTTTGATAAGTATATTCAATCATTTTTTAAAACTAGCAGTGGAATCCATTTTTTATCTGTGATTTCTGCCTCTGTTCCACTCATTGACATCTTTCCCCTGGTGAACATATATAATTAATGGGTTTGCTCTCCATTGTCTTATTTATTTGTCACTTTCTTTCAAAGATTTTCTTCTCCCCACCTCCATAAATTTGGAGAATGTTTCTCATGTTTGTCTGTCACCTTGATTATTAGATTATCTGCAATATTAGTCTCTCCTTTATCACTATTAAAAATTGAAAACGTGGCCAGTCTAAATTTGACTTAGGTGTAACACTTTCTTATCTAACATTTTATTTTAGCTTGAAATCTATGCCTTGCATCTACTATAATTACTTATTATAATAATTATAAATCATTAGTCTTAGCATACTGTCTTCTTTTCATTATATGCTCATGTTTCACAGAGCAAAGTCACAAGGCTAAAAGGATATGGTAGACATAAAGAGAAAAGTGAAAGAAGTCCAGGCAGCTGCAAAGATGGAGAGTCAGAGAGGTCAGCTGCTCTGGTTTTGGTGGCCTGCAGTTCAGATCTCTTCTGAGAATGTCAATAAGCCTTGAAGCATTTTCTTCTGATACCTATAGCAAATCATTTTCAGAAGTCTGTTTAGTGTGAAATTATACTTAACTTATGTTCTGATATTTCTTGTTTAGGATGGGCATAATTTCCTTTTTGTCTCTACATATCTGCAAGTAAGGAGTGCTCTATCCACTTTACCAGCTTTCAGGGCATGTGATATTACTTTGACTTCCTTTCCTCTCAGGCACTGCAGGAGACTCCCTTCTTCTTGCACAGACTGAAATATCTGTAGAGCCCCAACTTACTTTCCAAGTTGGCCAAGCTTTCATCCAGTGTTGCTCTCTTGAAAGTTAGGTGCCTTCCTGTTCTGCATCACTGCTCAGTTTCTTGAGATTCAAAATATATAGTATGGTGTATACAAAATAGACTCCTTAATGTGAGCTGCATCAGATTTCTTCCTTTATCTGCCCCAAATCTATAACAATTTACTTTGGGTGACTACTCCTCTCAAAGAGCAATATGCCATTGTTCTCTCCATGTTTTTCAGTCTGTTTTCTGAAACCAGTGGCCCTAGGTAGATGTAAAAAGATGAGGCAAGGAGGTAAAGCAAAATCCTAGTAGTATAGAGATGACTATCTCCATTCTTTTGATGGCTAATTAAGGTTGCCAGTCAATTGTGGAGGAGTGAAAATTTGCACCATAGATCTTGGAGGGGTGGCCAGAGCCTCTTACTCATGATGATAGATAGATCATGTATTATTTTTCTTTTTTTTTTTTATTAATTCATCAATTCAACCAATGTGTACAATGAGTCATTGTTATGTGCAAGACACTAAACTTGGTTCTGGTAACATACATCTAAACAAGAAAAGGTCCCTGCCTCCATTAAATTTCCCAGTTATGGAGAACATTTTTGAATGTTAGCATTTATTGAGTGTATCTTACTCCATTGAGCTGTTATCAGTACTGATAATCTGTATCTGGTGTTTGCTGGTGATACTGGTAAGTATCATCCAATGTGAGTTATTATTGTTTTTATTCTGATTGTTATGACCACTACTACATTTTTACCACTGTTAGTCAGAAATCAAGGTGAACACCTTTTATGCATCATTAATAGTCTTCAGAATAAATATAAGGCGTCAGTCTTCTTAGTTTTTGTTCTGTTGAGTTTTCGTCTGTTTTTTTAAATGAGTATTTTGGTAGACTATTGAAGTAGGCTGCATAAGGGACTGCTAGTTTTCCTTTCTACATGCTTTAAATATTTTAACTTTTCATTTTGAAATGATTTTAGACTTTAAAATTGTTGCAAACACAGCACAGGGAATTCCTTTGTACTGTTTCTGAGCTTTCCCAAATGTTAACATATTACATAATCACAATATAATTATCAAAATCAAGAGATTAACACTGCCATAATATATTTAACTAATCTACAGATTATTCAAATTGCTTCCTACATTAATGGTTCGACTAATGTCTTTTTTCTAGACCACGATCTGATCCAGGATCTCATGTACCTTATGGTTGTTATATCTCTTTGATCTCCTTTAATCTACAACATTTCCTTGGTCTTTTGGGCTTTCCTGACCTTGACACATTTGAAAAGTACTGGCCAGTATTCAATTTGTATCTCTCTGATGTTTCTTCCTAATTAAATTCAAATTAGAATTTTGGCCAAAGTGATGTTGTGTCCTTCTCAGTGCATCATAACCTGGAGGCACATGCTCTTGAAATCTCATCATCAGTGATAATAACTTTGATGACTTGGTTAAAATGATTTCTTCCAGGTTTCTGCACTGTAAAGTAACCATTTTTCTCTTTGTAATTATTAAGTGTCTTGAGGGAGATACTTTGAGACTATGTCAATATCTTTAGTGGCATCCTTTGCCCATGAATATTAGCATTCATCGATGATGATACTCACATCAGTTTTATTGCCTATTGATTATTCTTGCCTAAAGCAATCATTATTGTGGTGTTGGCTGACTTGGTGATATTTTTTATTTCCATCATTCCATCTACATTTGTTCATTGGAATTCTGTAGTAGCGGAGCCTTCCCTTCTCCATTTATTTACTTATAAAACTCTTTATTTATACAGGATGCACTCATAGATGTTTATTTTGTGACCCAGATCAAAGTGACCCAGATTTAACTATTGGCTGCTGCTTGCAGATGTGTCCTGTGTTGGGTAATGCTTTAAATTGGAAACCTCTTATATATTTCCCCCCAAATTTTATTATTAAAATGTTCAAACATAAAAAGTTAATCAGTCAGTTATAGGTTAGGATAAATGGCTTGATTAGAAAATTTCCTGTGAGCAAGACTTTAATAATGGTAAGAAGGAGAGAATATCCAAATATTGGGAACTTTGGGGGCATCTTCGTAAGGGGTGACTCCCAACAAAATAAAGGAAACGATAGTTCTGTACAAGAAATTAAACAAAACCAACAAGTGTTCATACAACACCTAAATGATGTGGGGCCTCATTTTTGGATACAAGCTTAACCTACTTCACTCTTTCGTTGAGGTTTGAGGAAGAGGAATAAGGTGAGTAAGTATAGGGAACCAGGATCTTGTCCCTCCCTTCCTTCTGGAAAGTCTTTATCTGACTTTCTCTGCAGTGGAAACTTAGCCAGAGACAGTTAGTTCTCAAATAAAGTAGGTTGCTTGTGTTTCTATCATCCCAGTCTTCATTGGAAATGTGTCTATATTCTGAGAAACCATTGAGTTCAATGTACATTTTTCATTACCATTTAGTGAAAGAAGGACTGCAGTTGACTGTAACAGATAAAGGGCAGTTGCTTATTTTTCAATCAATTTTTATTGATTTGGGAGACACAGGGTCCTTAATTGTACATGTGCTTCATCTTCCCACTGGAAATTTCTACTTCATCCGATAAATAGATTCTATTTTAAATTACAATGCAATATTCTTATGTGCACTGTAGGAAGATGCTTTAAGTCATTCAAATCCTTGGAAGGAGAATCTACCAGAATGAGCAAATTTCTCTTGCCAATATTAGCCATCCTGCCTGGCAGTATAAGCTCTGAAACCAGACTGCTGGGGATTTGACTCCCAGCTCAGTCGCTTTCTACCTTTGTCACCTTGGGTGAACTACTTCACCTCTTGATGTCAATCTCTTCATCTGTGAAATGGGTATAACAGTAGTACCATCTACCTTATGGGGCTGCGTTGAAGATTAAATAATGATAATTCATGTAAAGCTTTTAGTTTTGAGCCTGGACTCTTATGTTTTTCCCTCTCCCCTGAAACCAAAGAGCAAGTTGCCACCACTTCATGTCTGAGCCAGCAAGTCTCATCTCATTTTCCTTGAATTCTTTTTTAAAATTTTTGTTGAAATATACTTTTATATGCTTGCTTTTGCTTTTCAACATTTCTAATCATACTATCAATAAAAAATTGTGCTTTTATTCACATATCACTTATTTTTCTTTTTATTTTGACATATTTGCAAATGATTGTAGATTGATTCTATATTTGTGCTATATACATTTCTCATAAATATGTATATTCATATATATATAATGTTTATTTGCAATTGATTCATAAAAATGGAAACAGTGAAATCAAAGACATGAATTATTTTTAGAATTATGATACAGCTTTTAGTAGTTTGGTAGATGTTTATACTAGTAATTTCCTTTAATTCCTTCTTTTAAAAATCAGATCTTAATTTGGTATATCATGTGAAAACAGCATTTAAAAAAATTTTTTTTGCCAAATATGTATTTGTAGACTATTTCATCCATAAATACTTCATTATTTATCTCTAAAAGTTTAAGATTTTTAAGTGTAACCAAAATAGCATTATCACATCTAAATTTTTTAACAGTTTTAAATTTGAAATAATTATACATTCATGTGTAACTTGTACAAAGAAATTCTGTATATCCTTTACCCCATTTTCCCCAGTAGTAACATTTTGCATAGTCATGGTACAATATCACAACCAGAAATTTATATTGATAAAATCTATTGCACATCTAAAAATTTAAACACAAATTCTTTAATATCACTAAATATAAAAGTAGTATTCAAATTTCTGTATTGTCTCCTAATATTTTCACAGTTGTTTTATAATCAGGAGGAGGCTCATATTCTTAAGTGTGAAACAGGCAAAACTCTCTCTCACTAATATTTATTGCCTATTTATTGCTTTACACAGCCTAGCGTGGATATGTATACTGCAAACCCTCTCCACACCAGGTGTGAGAATGGAAAAGGACAGAGAGATAAAGAGAACCCCATTAGTCACAGTTAATACCCCTTATATGAAGGTAACAAAACTGAAGCACATGAAAGATAAGAACTTGGGTAAGATCCCACGGAAGGCCTGTGCCCCATTTGGAATTCTAATCTGAAGCTTTTTTATGTTTTCAGTGACAGCATGGGGGATCCCTGGGGGCACTGGGGAAATTTTCTTGTAAAAATTCTGGACAGTTTACAACCCGCAGGACCAGTGGGACTCAAATATTGCTGATGCAGCTTCACGTATTCTGGTACACCGACCTCGAGAGGCTGTTAGTTGGGATATAGATGAAAGGACATGGGACTTGGCTTTAAGGACACAGATTCTGCCCTGAACTCATCATTTACTGGTGGTGAACTTTGGGCAGGTCATTTAATCTTTTTGAAATTCTGTATTTCATCTACACAGCAGGAATATGAGAGCCTATTTTATAGTTTTATTGGCTGATGACACAAGATAATATTTGTGAAGCTGCCTAGCACATCACAGTGCTCAATAAATGCTGGTTCAACCAGGATGCTTGGCAAAGAGCAAAAACAAGTGCTGCAGAAAGTGTTATTCGATGTTAGCAATGAGGCTGAGAATTTGAAGACTATTTTTTTTTTTAACTCCCCAGGGTAGTTTAATTTTTTTTCAAGGCAAGAGCAAGGATCAACACTGGGCCCCTCTTTTGTAGAGGGATCATGATGAGGGGCTGGCATTCATTCCCCTCTTTTGTTGGCCCCATGTCCTTTACAGATTGGTGCTCATGCACACACAGGAGACTGAGGTTGATCATCTGCTCCTAACAAGCCGCTTGTGATGTTAGCTAGAGCCAGTTGAACATCAATGGCCCCTTTGTGGACCATTTTGTTCTGTTTTTCCTTAGGAGCAAAATGCCAGCCCGGTCAAGATCTAGAAACTTGCTGTTCCATTGTAATAGGATATGCATTTCAATGAGAGCTATGCAAGTGGAAGGATACTCCTGCTAGCATCAGATTCAGCAAGCCAGTGGGAAAATCTCCCAGGTCCTCTGGAATCACTGAGCCTGAAGGCCTTAGGGGCTGGCTGCCTGGCTGCCTAAGAACAGCACGCTTTTAATGTAGATATGTTGTTTCTGCTCCACCACTGGCAGTGAAATGTTACCAATAAATCCTATTATTTGTTCCCTTCCTTTCTAACATGTTATTTCCGCGCTTATGATTTTAGAAAGATGTTATTTCCAAATTTGGAGTCTAAAGTGAAATTTTCTTTCATGACACCTGCCCCGATGTTGTGTTTTTATTTCCTCATAAAGGAAGATTTCCTTTATTATGGAATTCAGAACTTAAAAACATCGATTGTTTCATTGTGGAATTCAGTTCCTAAATACATCTTCTTTCCTTTTTAGCCTCAAAGTTCAGGACTTACAAAATGAGTATAAGAGCATAAAATTGGGTGAGACCTTGGGAACTGCACTGAGGGTTTGAGGAAGGTTTAAGGATACTTTTATAAAAGATGTTAAAGTCTTTTGGCAATATTAGGAAGAGTCTCTAAAGGCTTTTTCTAATTTAACTATTTCGATAAGTGCTAAAGATGTTCTGTGGAAAGGGCACAAAAACTCTTTAAACAAAGGCCCATTTTGCATTTTAATGCAAATTAGTATAATTTGGAGAGCCCGCCTGTATTTCTAAATATAACGCTGCATAAGATTAGTGGCATATTTTATATTATCCATTCACTTATACTAATCTCACTTCTGAAAAGCCCTGTAGGGATGAATAGATTGCCTGTAGAAAGTAGGCTCACAACCTTTCAATATTTAAAGAAAAGAGACTATTAAAGGCATAGAAGGTAGAGGATAGAGAATTCTCAAGAAAACATTACTGAAACTCTAGACAAGCTTCCATATCCATAGCACTGGAAGAAGACGACCTCTAGGTAAATACCCATCTCCTGTGGTTCAACAAGATTAGTCCACAAGAAAGTAGTGGCCGCAGCAGTGGTCTTGGCCATATAAAAGGAGCACGCTGGAGGCCATTTCTGGAGCCGCTGGTAATCGCCTCATTTACAATAAATGTTCCATAACATATCACTCCCTTGCTTCATGCGTATATTTGTACCTGATTTGTGATTGTCTGCCCCTAAAGGAATGAATCGAATATAACAGCTGTTTTGCATTTCCCTACTTGTGCCGTTGGTCAGCCCTAGAAGACTCACAGTACTGCTTCCTTTCCCCTCTTTGCCTCTTGAGGTGGAGACCAAATAGAGGTGGAGGAGGAGGAGGGGAAGGAGAAGGAGGAAGAGGAAGGAAGTGGGAGAGCAAGTCTTTCTTCCTGGTCACAGTCAGCTTAATATCTCTAGTCTAGGAATTCTGCATCTGAATGATGATACAGATAGTCAGCTAACTCAAATCCCTTAAAACACTGAGGCCAGGAGAGAATCCCAAGGCACCTGTTTCCTCAGCCTGGATGGAAGGTGCCCCACCACTGAATTAGTGAACACACAATCCACATCTTGAGAGCCTGGCAAGATCTTCACTGTAATACTAAACTTATGATAAAAACAGGCATTTTCTGACAACCTCAGGAATATACAGTAGGTTATGAAAATGAAGATTGATTTAGAAGGGAAAAAGTTCTGCTGTTTTTGATGTTTAAAAATAGATATCTGGAAGGGGAGAGGCAGGAGATGGGGTTTTAAGACCCGCCAGCCACTTAACAGATGCCAGGGCAAGAAAGTGACTAGAAAGCTGACGTCCAGGTGTAGGTTCTCAGGCCGTTGGGGTATAGTGTTCCCTCTGCCAAATGCTTGAGGAAGGCAGGCCAGCAAAATTAAAGCAGCAACAAAAATTAAATCTGGTTTAGGAAGGCTGCAAAGTGTACCGGTGAACCCGAGAAAATGCATTTCTGGGAGGCAGGGTGCCCAGAACGGGAGCAAGCAGTATACTTAGTTCTCTGCTTATGGATACCTTGGGGTATATAAGGGATTGTCCAAAAGTCTGGACTGTACATTTCCATGGCATAAAAGTCCAAGTAAGTTTGGAACTGGGAAAGCTATTTTTTCAGTTACAAACCATGCGTTCCACTAGTCTGTGTCCTCTTAGCCACTAGAAAGTTTTGATAAAGTTTAGTCTTCATAAACTGTAAAGACTCTTATTCTGGGGTTTTCCATACCACCCAGCATCCCACGTTGATATATATCCACATCCAAACTGAATGACGAGTTTTATTATAAATAAAATGATGAGATTTTTATAATTGACTTTCAACATTATTTCATATCAAATAACTCATTTATTTTATGATCGACTTTTTTTTTAATCATTGTGCATTCAAAATTCTCTCTGAGAAAATATATGCTACTGATTGTTTTCAAGTTGGAATGAAATCATGCAAATATTAAATTTAATGACTGGGAAGTCTGAGTAGTATAATATTTTCCAGGCATTTGATTAAACATTTGTTAACTTAGAATTTTGGTCTTCCTTTTGTATTTTAGAGGCAGTAACTCTTTTTCAGGTCTCCAGCATTTTCACGGGTCCCTGAATAGCTCATAGGCTCTTGTCACTGTGCCGATAGTGCCATTTGGATAAGGCAGCTGTTCCCAGCTGAGCCCATCACAAGGGAGACAGTTGCTAAGCCAGTTTATTTAGACAGTTGGGTGCAATTTGGAAGGAGAGTTCTTGGAAGATGTGATCAAGTGATCTTATCTTCAGTTTTACAATGATATGTTGATTCTATAATTTACTTAATTGTATTCTCAATAGAAGGAAAAGAAAGTTCTTCTGATTACTTCTTCTGATTACTGGGCAGACAGATTTCAGCCCTAAGAGGCCCTTCAAAGTTCTGGGCACTGACTTGTCAAGGGAAGAAAGGTGCTTTTTTATTTGTACACAATCTTGTTGCACAAGGATTTGAGGTTACATATCTCAAATGTATATGTAATGCTCTGAGGGATGTGTTATTCTCTTATACCTCATTAAAGGAAGGGAAGGTCTTGGTTTGGGGGTTCTTTGAAAAGCCACTTGGGAATGAAGTGGGGACTCCAGGGTCTGAGTGTCCACTGAAGTCCAGGTCTCAGAGATAGTGGGGGTTGGGGTGATTGTATGCTCCTTTATCGAACAGAAGGGTGAGAAATTGGAGATTCCTATAGGAACATCCAAGTAGGAGGGAATGGGTTCCAAGAGAGCTCGATCTGGCAATGGTGACTTCTCATAGTGGAAAGTTTGGAGAGCAGATGGGTTTAAATAGAACTGCCAGGTGGCTTGTGTTGAGTTCTTTCTGGTGAGCATGAAGAGAGGGACACAGGGTAATCAAAAATATAACAGGAGTGATAAATCAGAACAGGCATTCCCAAAAAGTGATACCTAGAATGCTGAAGACCCTACCTAAAACTAAGCTGCGAACAGTCCTGACGTAAGTTTTATACGATCCCTAAATGATGAATTGTAAGCTCTTTAATAAGATGAATATTGTGAGTTGCCTAGCTTAGTGTTAGGTATAGAGTGGGACCCAGATTAGTTTCCTTTTCTCCCCTGCTTTGAGGCATCTGTCAACCTTATGCTAAAGGACTGATACAGTGTTCTTCAAGGTTCTATTCTAAGTCTCTATTTTCCCTTTGATTTTCATTCTCTTTCACTATATTCTCCTCTACTCAGTTTTTCTTTCTGTTAATGGTTAATTAATTTTATTAATGATTTTACTAGGCCATTTTCAATTTTTCATTCTTCTTCTCCATAGACAATCACTGATAAATATTATTACTACTACCTGGGAAATGTGTCTTACATCCTATTAGTTTCCTATTGCTGTTATAACAAATCACCACAAACTTTGTGGCTTACAACAACACAGATTTATTATCTTACGGTTCTAGAGGAAAGAATGCCAAAATGAGTCTCTTTGGGCTAAATTAAGGTGTCAACAAGATTGCATTCCTTCTGGAGGTTCTAGAGAAGAGCCTGCTTCTTTTCCTTTCTAGCTTCTAGAGGGTGCAGGAACTGGTTGGCTGAGGGCCCCTTCCTCCATCTTCAAAGGCAAGAGGGCAACATCTCTCCTCTGATCTCTGCTTCCATCCTTACCTTTTCTGACTCTGATCCTGCTGCCTCCCTCATATAAAGAATCTTGTGATTAGATTGGGCCCACCCTGAAAATTCAGAGTAATCTACCCATCTCAAGATCTGTAATCACACCTGCAGATTCCCATTTGCCATAGAAGGTAACACATAGCTAGGTTCTGGGGATTAGGACATAGACATCTCCAGAAGGCCATTATTTAGCCCACCACACACGTTGTTGACCAGTTCTCTCTGTCTAGTTAACCATCAGATTTGCCTTACTTCATTCCTGGATCTTACAGTACTATCTCTGTCAACAGAACCTCACCCCTCCAATCCAATATACCTGCTATTTCCCATTACCACTCTACAGCTGCGATCTGGCCACACTCTCTCAAAGCCATTCAGTGGCTCCTCAGTGCATACAGATGAAATGCCTCAATTCTCTAATTTTGAACCAGCCTTCCCTGTTATATTCCCCATTTTCTACTCAAAAGGGCTCAAGCACCCGTCCCGCATACAGGTTCTGTTCACTATTCTTTCAACTTGTCTGAACTTTCTCAAATATTTCCTTCTGGGCTCAATTTTCTTCCATTTCCCTGCCTTGTCTGCTAAAGTTCAGATAATGGATCAATTAGTCAGGGCTCAAATTAAATCTCCCCTCTTCCATGACACTTAGAGCCTTTCAGTCTTCCCATATTTTTACCATCTCTTTTCCTTCCAAAGACCTCTGTATGCATTTTTATAATAATATGAGTGTCTGTCTCCCCAGACTGTGAAGCTCTGACAAGCAGGCACTGTGCCTTGGTGATTTTTTGAGACCTTGTAGCACTTAACAGGCAGTGTTGCTCCTTGGAAACTGTGAATAGATATCTGTTTTATTGAATGCTGGAGAATTTTCTTTAAGGGATCACCAAAGGAGTTAGAATAATGCCTTAAAAATCATTTTTAAAGGAATATTATGATTTAAACACAGGAGTTTTGCATGTTTGATTTGCTAGTTTGTTGGCGAGAGGAAATTTCCTCCATTTTCTGGGCTATACCCTCTCGGGGAGGTTTAGCATTATGGGAAAGGCCCCTTAGGTCTTTCCCAATCCATTTGACCCTAGTGGCGTTTCACATCTGCTTTGTCATTTGTGAGCCTCAGATACGGTGCCAAGGGACCCTGTTCTCCAACAGATACTTCTGTTCAACTCTGCAGTGAATGATTCCTCTCAATTTCTTACCCAGTATTTAATTCCCCATTTCTGAGCTGTATTGAAGGTGAGGAAGGCCTATCTGATCTCCCAAGGGGCTCAGTGCCAACAGAGTAATTAGCTAGGCTTCTGGCCAATTCAGAACTTTGATCTGGAAACCCATAACCTTCAGTTTCAATATGGTGGTAGAAGTAGGTACTGGGCTGACGAAGAATGCTCTAGGCTCTTCTTTCAAAACTTTACAAACATTACCCTGGACAGGTTGAGAATTGGACTACATGAAGCCTTCTTGAAAAAAAGAAGAGATTTATTGGTCCATTTTACTAACCAAACTCTGACAACATGTCAGTGGCTTCACAGAAAATTTAAATGAAGGAAGCCTATATTCAAAGGTGATAAAGGCAGATATAGTTACTGAATTGTGAACAGCATTTCTTTGGGCACAAGAAAGCTCAGTATGAACAGATATGCTTCTTTTGGGATGTTTGTGACCATAATGAAAGTGGCATCAGGAAAAGCCAACCGCATTTTTTCCATCCTTTAAAAAAAAAAATCGGGGAGAAGAAATGTGATATGACACTTAAAATGCACATTTGACCAGAAGACACATTCTGGTTTTGTGGCCACTAGTTTAAATAAAAAAGATTTCTGTTGGAGGAAGGTTTGAAAGACTGACAAGAAATAAAGCAGCCTCAGAAAGCTGTCTGCCTATGTGAAGTACTTTGCTGGCACCAAAATGGAATGTGGCAGCTGCATTTGGTATCCAACTGGGAGTTATAGATTTTTTACTAATACTCTTGGAGAAAGAGATTGGCAAATACCCTGTAAGAGGTATGCTCAGAAGATTGGCTTGGCTGCCAGGGAAGCATGTGGAACCCCAAAGGATGTCACTGCACTTCCTAATGCTGTTCCTTTGTGGTGGTTTGACTATAGCTTTTAAACTTTAGAGTGAATCATAATGGCATTGCAAAGTGGTCTCATTATGTTAGATGGATTGAAACAACTTGTAATGTATGACAGTGGGGATGTTGGGGAGGGGATGTGAGTGGTGGCTGGCAGCAGGCTTGGCCCATGTTCAGTTAATGAAGGCAGCGGTCTCTGTGGGTGACTGACAGAGATTCTGGGACAGACACCCTGTCTTAAAAATACCTACTTCACTGGCCTGTCATGATGCTTTTATCTCAGCCTTTAAATACCCACTGGCTAAAGCTCAGAGGTCTTTAACAACCAATAAAATGCTAAGGCTGCTGGAATGAGTCACACATTCAACTGTATTAGCACTTGAGAGAATTCCCTTCAAACCTCCTGTGTCCTAGTCTGTTCCTGCCACGACCACCATGACAATTTCCCTATTCATCCACGATCTCTCTTATTTTATCACCACACCCATCTAATTAGGAAGTGAGTTTTGTCTCTCCTACCTCTGGGCTGATGTCTCTCCATCCAGTGTGCTGCCTTGATCATCTTTTGCCTGTATCAGTGCAGTGAGATTGGGTCTTTTGCCAGGGCTACTGAATGAGTGTTCTTCACACTGTCTCCACTTGACCTTCTGAAACATAGGTCTGATCTTGTCACTGTCCCCCGTAACCTCCCCCCACAGCTCTTTAGTGATCACAGGATTTTCCAAATCTTGTAGTTTGACAGCAAAGGCCTTATGTTAGCTATTTCTGCAACTCTTCTAGACAAGGCTTAGCTGGTCCCCTTTCTGCTCAAAATAATTTGTACACAATTCCACCAAAGCACTTTCCATACTGTTAGTCACTTTCTCCCTACTTTCTCAAAGATACAAATAATTTAGCATTCATCTGTAGGTTTTTGTTACCTGACAATATCTAGAACAAAAAATCTAAATTTAAAAGTTGACTAACAATAAATGGACCATTCTTGGGGATTTGTAGATATGATCAGTTACCCAAATAAAGAACTATGTTAGTGACAAACTATGCCAAACTACAAAGAGAGGAAGACAAATCTTTATTTGTACTTTTTCTCCCTTTCTAAAAATACCATTCCTCTCATTTTCTCTCAGAAGAGGCTTGTGGAATGTGTTACCTCAATCTTTAATGACAAAACAAATATTGGTGGAGTGCCTGGAGTGCCTACTTTATCACAGACACTTTGGGGAATGCATGGGTCAGGAAATAAGACGAGCAAATTCCCTGTTTTCATGGGACTTGTGATCTAGGTTGAACAAGATAGACATTAAATTCACAAATATGAAGATAAGATAATTGCTACACAGAGAATTAAAACAGGGCGGCGTTGGAGCAATTGACTAGAAGGCTCCTTTGGATCAGTGTTAGCACAGGTCTCAGAGAAGCTGTCATTTAAGCAAAAAGCGAATGACTGTAAGGAAAGAAGATTCCAACCCCGTGAAGACAAAGTATGAGTGAAGATGGGGTGGGAAGCATTGTGAGCAAAACCAGCAGCAAACAATGCAAAAATGCTAAGGAGAAAGCAAGAGGCTACATTTAGGAAGAAAAGAAGACCCTGGGGACTGAAGAGAGACATGTAGAGGGAAAAGGCAGTAGATGAACTTTAAGAGGTGGGCAAGGGCAGAAGGTGCAGAGCAGGCTGAGACGGTTTTCTGATCACCACGAGAAGCCTTTGGAGTGCAGCTCAGTCCTAAGGCTGGGGATTCAGGCCCCATAGAACTGGATCCAGCATGGTTCTCAAAGGTTTCCTGATGAGATCTAGAGAGCAAATAAGCACTTACCTGCTCCCCAGCTCACCTGTGTTTCTGTCTTGATTTCCCTTTCTGTTCCCATTTGTCTCTTTCTTACTGCTCTTGAGGACTCTGGTACATAGTTCAAAGCACCAACCATATGATGTCTCTTTTCCCTTGTTATATCTAAAATTCTATATTCTATGTCCCACTGTATCCCTGTTTGTCATCCAGGGGACTTTATGCTCCAGGAAAATGCAGTCGATTTTTCCTTGGTTTTGCACATTCCTGGTATACCATACTTATATCCTAGTTTGTGAAGCATTAGGATAAGAATAGATTGACTTAATTTGAGTGAGATGGGTCAGGTCCAACATGGAGTGGTCATGCTAAACTGGAGAACTCCACTGAGGACTGGGTAGGGAATCCAGGTAGAAAGAAGTCTTGCCAGTGAGCAGAGTAAAGGAAGCAACACAGGATAAAAGAGTTGTTGAAATAGGGGAGTGAGAAGGCTCCAATGGCAAACTTAACTTTACTCCTTTCACTTATTTTATAATATATCCAGAGGGCACTTGTGTGTTCCCATCAGAGGTAAGTTCCACAAGCAGGGTCATCGCCTGATCTGTTCACTGCTATATCCTTAGTGCCTAAAACGCTCTTACTTGCAGAGTGATTAAATGAATGATAGAATAATTGAATGAGCATGAAAACTAGCAAGGCCTGCAGACATTGCCCTAATCTGAGACTCTGCCAGAAGATGACCAGGAAAAATATGCCACAAATGAAGAGGTCACCCAGAAATGATCTTGGGATAGTATTGACATTTGTAGACGGTATTTGAGAAGGAAGAGGTGGGAAAGAGAAAAAAGGAAAATTCATGGAGTGTAAGCTGCATGGGCAAAAAAAAAAAAGAGAAAAAAAGAAACAGAAAAAGGGAAACAATAGGTATAGTTTTAAAATAAGTATAAAATTGAACAGGGATTATAACATATTTAATCAGACTATAAAAGTCTTTCATAATTACTAAGATGACAAAGAAACCCCTTGAAAGGAAGTTTTTGAAGCACTGCTCCAATCAGGTTCTGATCCTTTTGGGATCGTTTGAGTGATAACTGTGTGGGTGTTACTCCCTGCAGATTATCATTTTCTCTCTGAATTCATTTCCTTCAGCAGAAATGAGAGCCTGCGTCACTCACAGGGCACTGTTGTGTGATGTGTGGGTTTCCCTACCTGAGAGCTCATAGAATCGCAGGGCTAGGAGTTAACAGGTTGCAGGAGGCTCAGTCTGGCCCCAGGTGGGAAGGCTGTCATCATCTAGAATGAGAGGTCAGAAGACGCCCATGTAAGGAGTATCCAG